>NW_019649330.1:0-1165 GCF_002806865.2 Cucurbita pepo subsp. pepo
TTCTTCAATTTTTTTAAATAATCTTTTAACAAACTAGTGATCAAGTTTGGATTTAATACTCTATGGCAGCACTTGCGATTGTGCGGCATTCAAGCGATGTTATTNAAGAGACTCAAGCAAATTTGAGGGATTGAAATTGGTGTTATTACTCTTCAATGGGATTCAAAGAGACTCAAGCATACGTTTTATTATGAGTATTTCGATTTGACATTCTAAAGTATTTCATTTTGACATTCTAAAATATTTCGACTTTTCCAAATGAGACTAAAGTAAATGTAACCAATAAAGTAAATAGGAAATAAATTATCAAATATTTATTATGAGTAAAGTTTTTCCCATTGTTACTTTTTCACATATACCATCAATTTCATATCTTCTATCAATTTTTTAAAACTTTCTTCTATCGGATTTAGAGGCTCGAGCATATATTGTTTGACAATAGGCAACACAAGAACGAATTGAAAAAGTGCAATTATGACCAAACGGAGAAAAATGATAATAAGCAAAGCCATAACGCTATTAAGAACATTTTCAAGGAAAATAAAAACAAATAATTAAAATTAAAAAAAAAAAATTATTTTTTATTTAAATGAAAAACTTTAAATCAATCCTATCCAATTTTTTTTATTATTTTATTGAGCAAAGATTATTAATTTAAAAAATATTAAATCTCGAACATTATTAATTTTCTTAAAAAAAATAATTTTTTCCATCCCAAAAATTTTAAGATTGGGATCATCCAATTTGAGATAGTAATAGATTAGGCTATGAAGTGATTAGCAAATGAATTATGAAAATGGTGAGACAGCTAAGTGTTTATTAAGGATATATATATATATATATTTATATTATATTATTCAACAATAAAACCACTCATAAACGAAAATTCTTCCCAATATAAATACCAACACCGCACCAACCGATCTCTCAAATTACATCTCACTCCATTCCTTGCCTCATTGCAGGTAGTAGGCCGCGACAGAGAGCAACGAAGCGCCAATGACAGAGCCGATTGCTGGAAGGCCGGCAGCGGCACCGCTGCTTGGTCCAGGTGCTGGAGCCAACGCCTCGTCGTGAGCCACGACGGCGCTGACGGTTGCGGCAGCGAAGAGGACGGCGCAGGCGATCTTCTTCATCTCCATTGCGATTTATTAGGTTTTTTTTT
>NW_019649331.1:0-1165 GCF_002806865.2 Cucurbita pepo subsp. pepo
CGGATCTGCGTGTTAGAATGTGTGTTAGGAGCATTTACTTTTAAAAGGAGATTCACAAATTATATTCTCTATTAACATTCAAACATCAAAAAGCATGCAGACTTTTTAAAGCTTTTTTTAATTCTCAATTCTTAACTTTTTTTTTTTTTTTTTTTTTTTTTNTTAAGATAATTATATAAAGATATAAAGGGATAGGATGACATCTATGTTTATACAATACTTTTTTAAGTTGAAGTCGTCAAAAGTAAAATAACTGTAGATATCATGTTGTAATAACAAGTATTATCGAAACTATGTCTTAAACCTAGTGCATCAATCGTTAGGTACGTGTAGTCATATAAGAAAACAATGATGATGGTTGAATTCAAAATCAGGCCTATGTATACTTGGTTAGATGATTGTTTGATGTTTGTCAGGCCATGAGTTTTTTTGAAACAAAATCGTGAATTTGATTGGTGAGAATTTTTTTTTGCCCCGAATATATTTTATGTGCCATCATGTATAAAACTAATGATTTCTATTTGTAAGCCCTCATGCATGTGTGCGACTCATTACCGTCATAAACTATCTATTAGTTCTATGCTCTTTTGGGGTTTCTACAAGCATGAAAAGTGATGCATGTAGGGTTAGTATATATGAAAGTTATATGACTACGTGTACAACGAGGCCAAAGAAGTTTGAAAGTGATACTTGCTTAATAAGTTATTTGTGCATGAAAGTGATGCATATGAAACTATGTGAATGAAAGTGATGCACATCTGAAACATAATAAAAGAATTAGAATTCAAGGCCGAGTTGTAGGCCCACTATAGTCGTGATCGTCATGTCTGCACGTGTATGTATTTTTTCGAGTCAAATAATAGTGTCACCCAAAATAAATATATAATAATAATAAATAAAACTAAAATTTAAAAAGATGAATAGGGAAATATGATAGAAAACAACTCCCATCAAAATCGAAAAAAATACAAGTGTGCGTAAGATCTCAAAAGGTGTAGTGGCCTCATAAACAAACNCGTAAGATCTCAAAAGGTGTAGTGGCCTCATAAACAAACCAGATCGATGATTCCATATATTAGCTTCGGGAGATGCAACACTAAGCTTAAATTCAATAGATATGTATGTGTGTGTGATTAGTAAAATTATTTTTGATTCCAGTGCAACT
>NW_019649332.1:0-1164 GCF_002806865.2 Cucurbita pepo subsp. pepo
AAAAATAACCATGCCGATAGTAAGGTCACTTACCTGGATAGCTTAAGTCGTTGTCACAAATATATCTTTAATGAAAGTTCGATTCCGTCCTTTGAAATCCGAGTCAACCTATATGAGCTCATGACATCAGTTTCAAGTTTTATCTCTATAAAATTATTAGTCTAATTTACATTTGCCATCTTAAAATTCTGATATTTTCTGTTGGACAAAATTTAGAGAAGCTCACTGCCCTCTTATAAAAATTCTGAATGTTTTGTGTTACACAAAATTGAAAGGATTTCATTGCGGTCTGATATTTCCTATTATTGTTAAATACTGTTTAACAAATCTTTCCTTGCTCTCCCTCTCTCTCTAATCTTTTTCATTCTGTAAATAGGTTTTAAAATTGGAAGGAGCTCACTGGCTTCTGATATTTCCTTTGAATGTTTTCTATTACACAAAATTGAAAGGAGCTCACTACTGTCTGATATTTCGTTAAATACTGTTCAACAAATCTTTCCTTGCTCTCTCTCTCTAATCTTTTTCGTAAATAGGTTTTAAAATTGGAAGGAGCTCACTGACGTCTGATATTTCCTTTCCTTTTATGGTTAAATACTGTTTAACAAATCTTTCCTCAATCTCCCTCCCTCTCTCTCATTTTTTTAATTCTGTAAATCGGTTTTTCAATCGTGTAAACAGATATTACTGACCAATTTGAAGTACACGATCTTTTAGTTTATAGATTTGCCACCTAAAATTTTATTGAATCTAACTTATAACCTTATTTTGTATAATTAAAATGCTAACAAAAATCTAATAATTGTATATGGGATCTGATTATTACAGACTATTAAGATAGGAAAGAAGATTTGATCCTAAATTAATTTCTTATAACTATAAAGGAAAAGGAAATCTGAGATAGGATTTTACAGTAATAAGTGACAAAAATCTGTAAATCTGCAATAGCCATTGTACTTTTCTCTGCAATAGCCATTGTACTTTTCTCACATCTGACCATTGTTGTTTTTCTGTTTCTTTATTTATTTTTGCAGTTGGCTTAAGATGGGTCTAGGAGAGATAACTTTGGGAAGGGATGAGAGGTTAGTGGAAAGAGGTGGGGAATTTTTTTTTTTATTGTAATTAATTAATTAATAATTATTATTATTATGTTAACTATTTTTTTTT
>NW_019649333.1:0-1164 GCF_002806865.2 Cucurbita pepo subsp. pepo
AAAAAAAAAAAAAAAAAAAAAAAAAAAAAACTAATTTTGTAGCATAAGATTAAATGAAGGAATAAACTTGAAAGAAACCCACTTCATACCTCGGAGATAAACGCCGCAGCCGGCGGCGGCGAGATGATGAACACGGATGAGATGGGGTTGCTCCACGTGTCCCATCCGACCAAGAAAGTAAATAATATCAACTCTTCTAACATCTCCGCCATTATCACCCTCCATTAACGCTCCCTTTGTAAGAATTGTTGAATTTAAATTATTTTTATTAGATACTTAAATAATGTTTTTTTTATCTTTTGAGTAAATCAAGGGTCCTACTCTTAGGCCCTATCACATTTAAATCTAGACTAACACATCCTCTTATCCCCTTCCTTACAAGACAATTCACTCCCTTTTGATTATTAACTAATTAAACTAAAAAACATATTAATAATATTTTCATTTTATTCTTAAAATANATGTACAATATCATACGATTGTGGAGAGTCGTGTTCCTCTGATAAAAACATAAAATATGAGGGAGGCTAAAAATTTATAATCATCTATTTTATGGTATTATGTTAAACTATAATGGAAGACTAAAAATTATTAACAAAAGCTTACGAGCAGTTCGGTCCTGCCATTGGCTTGTAAGTCGGGGCGTCTGCCGCCTTTCTTCGGCCACTCTCCTTCTGCCTCTTCTTCCTCGAATGGTCGAAGCTTTTCCTACATATGTATATGATCAAAACGAATCGTTTTACTGTCTGGGATTAAATTTTATACTTTTACATAATTTAATGGGAAGTTTAGGAAATTACCGAAAACTTGGGTGGCTGTAATGGCGGCGGATTTGGAGGTTCCCATCCCAAGAATTCCGAGGAACTCGGGCGGAGGCACCGAAGTCGTCGTCTCTGCAAAACACGGCGGCGTTTATGGATTTTTCCAATGGGGGCGGATTCGGTGAAGCTTTTGGAGATAGATTGTTGATCAAAACAGCGTCGTTTGCATCTACTGCTCTGCACGTGATCCACTGGCGAAGCATGTTGGAAGTGGAAGCTCCGGTTGAGTAGCTCTTGCTCTTTGTAAATGCAGGTTGGGTATTACCTATTCACATTTTTAAATATATACACATTTATTATTATTATTATTATTATTATTATTATTATTATTATTATTATTATT
>NW_019649334.1:0-1163 GCF_002806865.2 Cucurbita pepo subsp. pepo
CTTTATTTATATTAATTTGAGCATGGTGGGTACCATTTCATGAATTAAAAATTGTGGATGCTAAAGTGGACGTTTATGGTTTTGGCATTTTTTTATGCTTCCATTTGACACCGTTATTGTAATTCGCTTAATGTGTATGGGCTTTAATGAGTGAAGAAAGGTATGTAATTTTTATGGAGTCATTAGAGTCCATTTTAGGTTGTAATTGATCGATAATGGAAATGATGGCAAGTTAAACCAAAGAAGAAGAAGGAAGAATTTTTTCTTCCTGACCCAACCCGACTCGTGGTAGGCTCGAGGGAGTGGATCACATTATTTTTTAATTATTAATGTAATAATTTAGTTAATTGATTGCTTTAAAATGCCAAAACCAATCCACTTTAGTGTGTTTAATTAATTATGCATTAGGAATGTATGTTTTAATTAAATAGAAAATGCACATGCATAAAGTATGCCATATAGATTTAAAATCCCACCATAGACTAAGCATGTTTCATGCATTACAAGTATATTATAAGTGTTATACTGTATAATATGCATGTTTAGGGTTCCATGAGCGATAGGTATAAATTGTTATATTATTGCATGGAATAGATGATTATATAATTGTTATATAAAGCATGTTAGATGCATGTTATAGGTTACTTTCAACGTCATAAAACGAGATAGACGTTAAAAATCTATAATAAAGATAAGTGCATGCTCACTTAGGGTTAAGAACCAAGCACGATCAATTTTAATAGTTAAAATATGTCGATATCTTGTAAAATTGCGGTTACAAGAAAGCTCACCTGACACGATCTTGTCTAAGGCTGGAGGTACTTAAGTTGACGGTTTACGAAACACCTACTACCTGGAGATCGAACTAGTACTTGAGCTTAGTTAGCCCAGTTTTATGAGCATGGGTGAGTGATGTAAGTTTTTTTTTAAAAAAAAATCACCTAGACTTAGGTTATATTTAATTAGCCAGAATATACCTACGTAATGAGTATACCCAACCGTCTAAAATACTTAGTGGGAGGAAAAAAATAAATGAGATACATAGTTTTTTTTTTTTTTTTTAAGCTCTCTGGAAAATTCACACCGTGAGATTCATGCTCGGCCTCGTCGCCCTAGGAGCGGCCTCCATTCGGAAGGGATTTGCATGAGTCAATAACAAGGTG
>NW_019649335.1:0-1163 GCF_002806865.2 Cucurbita pepo subsp. pepo
TTTTTTTTTTTTTTTTTTTTTTTTTGTAAATTAAATTATAAATATTACTTTAATTTTTAGATTTCCTTAATTTTTTTTTTCAATTTTTACACATATTTTAAAAAATTAAGAAGTTTAATAACTAAAAAGGTAATTATAAAAATTTTGTTTTTATTTTTATAATTTATTTAAATATTTAAATATTTTAAGAATTTTAAATTGAAATAAGTATTAAAAGAGACTAAATTTGTACTAATTAGCTCAATTTTTTTTTAATTATATATAATTAAAAATAATAAAAATTCCATTTATCTCATTTCTTAAATTTAAAGTTTTACATTTTTTCTTCATATACGTGGTGAAAAATTATTTTTAAAATAAAACTTTTTCTTTGTGAATAACGTAAATATGTCAATTTTGATATGTTTATATATATATATATATATATATATATATATATATATATATACATTTATTTATTTAATCTCAATCAAATCAAATTGTTTACTTGGTAACATGTCAAATTGAGAGACACCGACAGAGCCTTTTGTCTCTAAAAAGAGGATGTCTTTTCTTTTGATTTATTTTTCAAAATTTTCCGTACGGTCAAGATTCTTGCATGCTCTTTTTTTTTGTTCATGCAATTTATTTTTATTTTTTTCCGTGGGATTAGAGTATAATCCGTCTTATTATGATNAGAAGTAAGATCAAGTGGGTGTAATATAACGAAACAAATATGAAACGGCGTAGGAAGCTGAAGAGGAAATTTCGAATAGAGAAATTGAAGAAGATGAATGAATTTAGGTGATAACTAAAACAGAGATAACGACAGATTTTCTTGTGTTCGTAGTTCGCATTTTGGTGTAGCCGTATAATATTAAATGTTGGTAGCTCTCAATCCTCCCTGCTACTTAAACTTTACCTATTCCTCCCCATCTTCTTTAATGCCTCATTACTCTTTTTCCCATGGATGGATAACGCCTGCAAATTTCAACCTCTGCTTAATTTCAATTAATTTACTTAAAAAATAAAATTCCTACTTATATATCATAATCGACAATGAACCAACTAGTGATGATACTGTAAAAACATGTCACCACCCTAAGTTAAATAAATGTATACACACGCATACATCTAAATGTTACCACCAATATGAGCATAACTTAACTTTAAAAAAAATGTCA
>NW_019649336.1:0-1162 GCF_002806865.2 Cucurbita pepo subsp. pepo
CAGCTAAAGTCACATTTGTTGGTTGGTCAAGAACCTCTGTGGTTGAGCAGTGTTCCCAAATTGGATCTGAAGATCTTTTACTTTTATGTACAACATTTGCTTCTGATTCCTTCATTTTAACTCGGCAATTTGGCTTAATATGGCCTGACTTTCTGCAACGATGACACACCACTTTCACCTGAAAATCTCGTTTAAAATGACCAGGTTTTCCACACCTGTAACAAGCTTTAAATGACTTTTTTGACGACTCCTCACTTCTGAATTGATTCCCATTGTTTGATGTAGGCTTTGAATGAAAATTCTGTCTCCTTTGATCTTTGACATACCACACATCTACTGACTTTGGGGAAAACTAGTTAATGCTAGTCATTTGCTTAATCAATGCTTCCTGATTGAAAAGAAGATTCTCCAATTCAATAACTCTAGGCTGATTTGCCCACCCTTGTATTAAGCAAACAAAGGGCATAAAGTCTTTTTGTAATCCACGAATAAGATAACGCCGTAATCGAGCATCACTCACTGGCTCCTCAGCATCTAATTCTAAAATTTCAGAACACAAATTTTTCACTTTCAAGAAATATTCTTCAATAGAAAAATTACCTTAAGTTACCACAACTAGTTCATTATCTAGAAATTGCAATCGAGCAGTATTTATCTTAGTGAACAATGTTTTAAGTGTTTTCATACTTTCTTTGGTGACTTTAAATCACGAACATGATCAATATAATCCTTGCTAATCAAAGTTCGCAAGGTAAATAAGACTTTTCCACATTTGATCTTCCATTGTCAGCGTAATTCTGGATTCTGTGGAGTATCTGCTGGAATTTCTGTGTCATCACCTTCAATTAAATCCACAAATCTTGTCCCTATAGATAAGCTTCCATACATAACTTCCAATAATTATAATTATTGCCAACAAGCTTTTTCCATGACTATACCCATAGAACCAGTTCCACCATTCATCTCGTTGAGTAATAATATCAAACCCTTGGTTACCAAACTGGCTCTCAAACCAACTGACACAATATCTACCACTCATGTGTGAATAAATCTAAAAATATTATTACTCAACGAAACAATAGAAAGTTAAGAATGAGAAAATAGAAGTGGGATCGAAGGTTCAATCTTCATTGATATTCACAATGTTTAAATAGGATACAAG
>NW_019649337.1:0-1162 GCF_002806865.2 Cucurbita pepo subsp. pepo
GTTTAAATAAATTCCAATTATAATTATGAATTGGTTTTTTTTATTATTAGTGTTATTTAGTATAAAGTTTAAAATAAAATGATAACAAAAGAGTTGGTATAAAATATGATGTAAATGTAACTCATAATATATGAGATCCCACGTTAGTAGGAGAGTAAAAGGAAACATTTTTTTTATAAGGGTGTGAAAACTTCTCTTAGTAGACGACGGTGATACGTAATGGGTCAAAGTAGACAAGATCTGGACTATTACGGTTGGTATTAGAGCCAGATACTGGGCGGTGTGCTAGCAAGGAAGTTGGTATCAGGGATAGGCACCGAGCAATGTGCTAGCGAGGACGTTATTCCCATATTGGTTGGAGAGGGGAACAAAACATGGTTTATAAGAGTGTGGAAACCTCTTTCTAGTAGATGACGATGATATGTAATAGACCAAAGTAGATAATATCTGGGCTGGTATAGTTGTTATCAAAGTCATGCATTGGGCAATGTGTCAACGAGGAAGCTGGTATCGAAGATAGGAACCAAGTGGTGTGCCAGCGAGGACGCTGGCTCACCCTAGTTGGAGAGGGGAACAAACCATTCTCTATAAGGGTGTGGAAACCTCTTCCTAGTAGATGACAACGATATGTAACGAGCTAAAGTAGACAACATCTGAGTTGTTATAGTTGGTATCAAAGTCATGCATCAAGCGGTGTGTCAGCAAGGAAGTTGGTATTAAAGATAAGCACTGAGCGGTGTGCCAGTAAAAACACTGGCTCACATAATACGTAACAGGTTAAAGTAGACAATATCTAGACTGTTACAGTTGGTATCAGAGCCAGACACTGAGCGGTATAGAGACAAGCACCGAACGGTGTACCAACAAGGACGTTGGTCCCACATCAGTTGAAGAGGGGTTTAAACCATTTTTTATAAGGGTGTAGAAACCTCTCTGTAATAGATGCGTTTTAGAAACCGTGAAGCTGTAGACGATACGTAATGGACTAAAACGGACAATAACTACTATCAGTGAGCTCGTTTCGTGTAGAATGTTCTATGGTATAGAATTACTTTGTAACGAAGAGCATCACAAGAAGAATAGTAATAAGAAAAAAAGAAAAAAGAAAGAGAAAAACACAGAACACAAAGCAATAAGGAAATAGAGTAAGCATGGAAGACAT
>NW_019649338.1:0-1162 GCF_002806865.2 Cucurbita pepo subsp. pepo
GTTAACCCAAACCATAATGACTTCTTCAACAAAGTTTTAGATCATACTANAAAAAAAAAAAAAAAACTCAAGTCGTGACTAACAATGACTTTAACGTGTAGTGTATAAGCAAGAAATTCAAGAAAAACATTATTTCAAAAATGAATCATTTATTTCGTAAGGAAAGTGTTTCAATACAAAGAGGACATATGTGACTAGTTGTAGACAAGTAAAGAAAACATGAATGACAAAATGTACTAATCAGTAAGACTGGACTGACGCCCCAGGACACGCTTCCTCTGTGACAAACCACATTGTTCAACGCGCCCTCTCTTGACCCGACGTCTCACGTACCTAAAAAATAAAGGTATAGCAAGAATGAATATAAAATTATACTCAGTAAGCCACCTACTTGTAGGCTCTCATCGCACCCTGAACTTAACAAACATCGATGGACTTTCCTTTGGCTTTAGGACTTCTAGTTCTGGTCTTAGCTCATTAGGGCTTGCCCCTTGGGGCTTCTTTGGTTCTAAGTCTTTTCAATTATAACCCTATAGTTCCTCTTATGCTAACTTGTGTTGGACTGGTGCCCTGTGAGTGGCTACCACGTCATGACAATGAGATTACCTGGTGTCTTACCTAGGAAGTGAGTTGCAACCCCCTAGTCCCATGGTAATCCCCCTATATTTGGGAGGGCTACCACCCCTATCCCATCCAGCTAAATGGCCAGTTACGACGTGGGTTTCCCGTTCCCCATGCTAAAATGGCTATCGAGCAATCGAGTCCTGATCATGAACCCGCTGGTCCCCCACGAAGTTATAACACCATTCACACATAAGTAGCCTACGGGTACTCTAGAGGCAGTTCATAAGCCGTGGTAGTTTCTTAGGCTCCTAGGGAAAGGTTAGGTCTACACTTAGTGAGTAGTTTCTTAGGCTCCTAGGGAAAGGTTAGGTCTACACTTAGTGACTTGTCACTTTAACCACATATCCTTAGACTTTATCATACCTGTGTGTCATGAAAATCAACTGAGTGTACACAACTATCATCCATCATTATTATACACATGCAAAGTAAACATACATGCTCAATGGGGCGATAACATCCATCAACTCCCAGAGCGCAGATTTCACAAGTTCCCATCCTTCTTTCAGCATGAATTAAACATATATATATATATATA
>NW_019649339.1:0-1162 GCF_002806865.2 Cucurbita pepo subsp. pepo
CCGGGCCATTTTGCATTCAAATTCCATAGGTGTTAACATAGTATCTTTTTTCCCCTTTGAGACAGGGTTGTTAACTCGATCTGAAAAGTTGTTTTCTCGTTTTAGTATCATACTATATCAACTAAAGACCCTCGTGGTGGCACCCGAATCACAATCTGAAAAACCTTTGTTTCTTTCGATGTTTTTCGACGAATCTGTTAGGAACGCTCAAATTTAAGAATCCTACACATATAAATGGTTAAAATTCGAATTTTTTTCACTTTTGCTTCCGTGCCATTTTGCACTCAAAATCCAGAGGTGTTAACATCGAAACTTTTGTCCCCTTTGAGACAGGGTCGTTAACTCGATCTGAAAAGTTTATTTCTCGTTTTAGTATCATACCATATCCACTAAAGATTGCCCTAAGCTTAAAATATGGAAGAAAAAAACCATTTACTTGTGTCGACAAGACTTCCCAACCTCAACCCTTATGAAAAGACCCTCATGCAGGCACTCGAATCACTATCTGAAAAACCTTTGTTTCTTTCGATGTTTTTCGACGAATCTATAAGGAACGCTCAAGTTTAAGAATCTTACACTTATAATTGGTTAAAATACGAATGTTTTGAACTTTCGCTTTAGGGCCATTTTGCAGTCAAATTCCATAGGTGTTAACATAGGAACTTTTTTCCCCTTTTAGACAGGGTCGTTAACTCGATCAGAAAAGTTGTTTTCTCGTTTAACTATCATACCACTAAAGATTGTCCTAAGCTTAAAATATGGTAGAAAAAGACATTTACTCGTGTCGACAAGACTTCACAACCTCAACCCTTATCAAAAGATCTCATGAAGACACCCGAATCACTATCTGAAAAACGTTTGTTTCTTTCGATTTTTGTCGACGAATCTGTAAGGAACGCTCAAGTTTAAGAATCTTTCACATATAATTGGTTAAAATATGAATTTTTTGAACTTTCGCTTCCGGGGCATTTTGCATTCAAATTCCATAGGTGTTAACAGTAGAACTTTTTTCCCCTTTGAGACAGGGTCGTTAAATCGATCTGAAAAGTTTATTTCTCGTTTTAGTATCATAGCATATCCACTAACGATTGTCCTAAGCTTAAAATATGGAAGAAAAAAAACATTTACTCGTGTCGATAAGACTTCACAACCTCAACCCTTA
>NW_019649340.1:0-1161 GCF_002806865.2 Cucurbita pepo subsp. pepo
ATATGTCTTATGAGGAGAAGTTCGTTATTTTTCTCACAAGAGATGTGAAGCAATTATGTAATAAACAGATGGTCCTTTTCAAGGTGAGGCGACCTGAAGAAGAAAAGAGGACATAAGAGTGTCTTATCTCTAGCTTTCTATGATTAAGCAACTTTTGGAGACAAAAATTTCGAAGGAGAGNAACCTCTCACCTTTCCTTTTATTTACTCAAGAACCATAGGGAATAGAGTTTCATGGAGTGATAGAAAAGAAAGTTCTTAAAATTAAGAGAAGCATGAAGGGGCATTTTTGTAAATAAAATCATTTGAAGTTCAAGTTTTATCAGAGTCCCGAAATGGTAAGTTGAAGAAAAGCAGAAACTTTAACCATGTATATTTATTTATTTATTATTATTTTTTTTACCATTAATAAAATTGTATGAAACTATAGCTTAGAAACTGAACTGAACTTGTTGACGAACCTTTACTTCGGACACAAACTATTAACCAAACGTCTATTTCTAACCTAAGCAATTAATCGAACATCAACTTTTGAACATCGACTTGAAAAATTTAGGCCAAGAAAGTAAGTAAGCTTATTGTTGGATCAGCTTTTGGTTAAGTTAGACAATTGTACAATGTATGATTAACACATATTATGTGGTTTATCTACCTACTATTACTTGTGACATATGAATTTCCCATGTATTGATTCTTGTATGCTATGAGACACTAGATGAGTCATGTATGATAAGTATGAGTGATATGATCATGTACATAAATGTATGTCTCATAATTGTTATATCATGAAAAGTATGGAAGTATGATCATGCATGTTGTATGTCACAAGCATGAGTTACTTCTTTAGTATGTTTTGTATAGAAGCACTCCTTTCTTTCGGTTGGTTTCTAACAATATGAGCGTCTACTAGCTCGTAGTTAAATTTAGGGGTAAGTATACAAGCTCGCTAGTGGGTTCATATGCACATGCATGAATTGTCTTTAGATAAGTACTATGCAACTAAGTCTACCCGAAAAAGAAAACACAGTCCAAAGAATAGTTGGTTAAATTTGGTCTCACAATGAAAGATGTTGTATGTGATTACATTTTTTCACCAATGATAGGGTCACTAGATAATTTTAAACACTAAAACCACATTTAATATTTTCTAGGTAAAGGCAAG
>NW_019649341.1:0-1161 GCF_002806865.2 Cucurbita pepo subsp. pepo
TAATTATAAAAAGATTTGGGTTGGGTTTGAATTTTGGACATCTTTTCCACCCACCCATTCAAATGTTGAATTAGTTTGTTTAAACCGAGTAATTTGAATAGAATTCAGAACTCAACCGTGTGTTTTCTTGTTTCTTTAGATTAAATGATCCGTTCTTATCTTATTATTATTATTTACATTAATAATTAAAGTATTTACAAGTTAGGATGCATTAATAATGTTCGCTACAAACTTATATACCATACATGTTACATTAATAATTAAAATATTTACGAGTCTCAAGATGCATCAATAATGTTCGCTACAAACTTCCAATGTTTTTTATTTTTATATTTTTATAATAATCTTAAAAATTGGGTAGGGTAAGATTGAGATGTAACTCTATTTTCGGACTGTCCCACAAAAAAGAATACTAAACTCTAAACTCAACTATCACTGGAACTTTTAATTTTTTAAAAATTTAACTTAACCCAACCTCCAAAAAGAATCTAACTGAATTGGGTTGGTTCGTGGGTTATTTGAATATATATATATATATATATATATATATATATATANCACAATTTTAAGATTAAAGCTCTAAACTTGTAATTTAATATGAGATTAAAAAATAATTTTTGTCTGTGACGACTTATTTAAAATTTGGTTTATAACAATATAGTTTTTATAATTTTATATTTTTAAATCTTTAGTTTCTATAAATCAATTTAGTCTCATCTAATATTTATTTTTAGATTTTGAAAGGTAAGAAATGATTTTTTTTTATTCATTTTGCTTAATCTTCCTTTCTGTTATTGCGGAAGTTTTTTCTTATACATCAAGAAATAATTTAGTTCCAAAATAAAAAAATATATATATAATTATTGAACTAGCATTTGAAAAAGATTATGAATTATTTTACCTGGTGTTCACTTTGTTTGGTCCTTTTAATTTATTAGGTAACAAGTGCATAATGTCCACTTCAATATTTATTTACTCCTTTCTACAAATCTCTTATTGATATTATGCAAAAACACGTTTGAACCATTACTTATGATTAATGAAATATATCGGATGCAATATCGTAAGATTGATTGATTCTGTTGACGAACTTAGAACTTAGAGCGACAAAATACTATGTCAATCATGGATGTGTGTGAGACTTTTTTTTTTTTTTTTTTT
>NW_019649342.1:0-1160 GCF_002806865.2 Cucurbita pepo subsp. pepo
CCTGAGTTGAAGTGACAATTAGCACGCCCTATGAGTTCGGTAACAATTGCACAATTGCACTTTGATGGCAGTGGACTTGCGATGGTGAGACACTCACTTCCACCCATAATTGAGTTAAGCTTATTCGTTCATGCGTCGCCTACGGCCAAGCGACATATGCTCGAGCTTCTGGCCTCGATTCAAAAACGTTTCAAAAAATAGGGGAAACGTTTCAAAAAATAGGGGCAGAGAGATTTCGAAAAGAGTTTTGAAACGTTTCAAAAAATAGGGGAAACGTTTCAAAAAATAGGGGCAGAGAGATTTCGAAAAGAGTTTTGAAAGCAAGATGAGCTTCTGGCCTCGGTTCAAGAAAGTTTCAAAAAACAGGGAAGAGAGATTTCGAAGAGAGTTTTGAAAGCAAGATTTGAGAAATTGAAATTGGTGAATTGAAATTGGTGTTATATGGGAATGTAAGCAAAAGACAACAATGTCGAGTAGGGAACATCATTTCCATAAATTTCAAGTGAGAGACACGTAAGATCTTAGACCTACAACGATCGATAAATAATTAGATTTGTGAATAATAAGATTACCCTCTACATTTTCTAAGTAAAGAGCTTTCTTCGTTGCTATCAAGTTGTGGAAGTGAAGCAAATATGCACTCCAAAATGGCAATGTCGATGCTTTGGCTCAACTCACCCTAGAACACGAGATCAAACTCTCTCGTAGCGTCTCGATTGAGATGAAGAATTAAAATCTTGCACTATATTTAAATATGCTTTTCTATTACGGTGCTCGTTGTCACATAATCACTGTCCAAACTTTTATACGCTCACATACAAATAATTTAAAATATATTGTAATCCACTAATTATTTTTCAAAATATTTTTGTGTTTGTTTTTTTTTTCAAAATATAATGATCTAACAATTTCACAAAGCACCATGGGGGGCTGAATCGTAATTTTGAAGTTATGAACAGAACACTCGGGTTTTCTCATCCAGAGGATTATTTGGATCTACATGGGAAGAACAAACCCTAATTGCGACAGCGTATAATCTTCTTTCATCGCCTTGCCCATCTGTGGAAACCCTAACAGTCCGAAGATGGTAAGCATTCCCGTCCTTAGTTTCTTTCCGTCGCTACGGAGTATGATCGTATAATTTTCTTCCCTAGTTTTTG
>NW_019649343.1:0-1160 GCF_002806865.2 Cucurbita pepo subsp. pepo
ACGGTATTCTTCTAAAACTCTTTCCCAATAATACTTCTACATGGAAAAGGATAGTAAGAACATTGATTATAAGCATAAAAATCAAGAGATTAATGAGAAGCCTCAAGCTAAATTTGAGAAAGGGGAGAGTTCTAGAATAGGGAAAGAAAAAGTAGAAAAGTCTAATGTTTGATATNGGGATAAGACACTATAGGAGAGATTGCCCAAATGCAAGAATTAAGACCATTAAGGAGGGAGAAATTGTTACGGATGACGAGGCACATGACGACATAAATGAGGAAACTGATGAGAGTGAGGAGTTTAGTGAAGAGGACCCTACACATATATCTTTGGTTACTTGACGAGCTCTAAACACCCACATTAAGGAGGACAGCCTAGACCAACGGGAGAACTTATTTCAAACTCGGTGTCTTGTTCAATCTGTACCTTGTAGTGCTGTCATTGATAGCGGTAGTTGCACCAATGTTGTGAGTAATTTAAAGGCACAACTACATCCACGACCCTACAAGCTTTAATGGTTGAATGATCATGGGGACGTACGGGTAATGGTTGAATGATCATGGGGAAGTACGGGTAACTCAACAAGCTCTTTTTTCTTTTACTATTGGAAAATATGTTGATGACTGATAAGAATCAAGGTGTTCCAAACGTTCCAACTAGACCTATTACACAATCCAAGGTGAAGAAGATTCAACAAACATTAAAATGTCATCAACAGGGTTTGACCTAATAGATTTTAAGTTTATTTCTTTAGCCACTCAAACATATCAACATTTGTTGAAAAATTTTATTGTTTTTTTTTTTTTTTTTTTTTTTNTTTTTTTTTTTTTTTTTTTTTTTTCATTTTGCAATGGTCAATTGGTCAAAATTGACTTCGTCGTTTGTGGAGATTAAAGGGGATCAGTATTGAATCCCATCCACAAACGTCTTTTGTCGGGAGACTATAAATACCCACCATATGTTATGTAAAATTCAGATTCGTGGATGAATGTAATTCATATCTCAAATTGAGATGTTTCCCTTAGAAATCCGAGCATCATATTTGCCATTTCTAAGTTTCAAGCAATTCTTGTGGTAGAATTGCACCCGAGCCATTCAATCAAGCCTTGATCAAGTTAGATTGTGGAGTGACTCAATTTAGAACAAGGTTTCCAAATCTT
>NW_019649344.1:0-1159 GCF_002806865.2 Cucurbita pepo subsp. pepo
TTTTTTTTTTTCTTTTTTTTTTTTTCATTGTAGGAACTACGGATGAATCCTGTATTCTGATTTGGGATTTTGACTGATAAGTTGGTTGAAGAGAGATAGTTGGGAGAGGGAGGGGGTTAGTGGGGAGTAGTTTAGGGAAAATATTATTTTAATTATTTAATTATTATTATTATTATTGTTATTATTATTATTATTATTATTCTTTTATTTGGGTCGTTACATAGAATCTTCTCTGGGCAAAGAACTGAATCCGGGAGAACTGACTTAACCTTTTGACTTACCCATAAAATAAGAGGAAGGGAATCAAAGAAAGTCTATTTACCTCGGAAAAGAGAAAAGAGCTACTATACTAAATTCACTCATTTACCGAGGTAAAGAAGAAATAGGAAAAGAAAAGGAGAGAGAGGAGGTTACAGTTCCAGAAGGGCTATCATCTGCTATTCTAGTTTAGCAGACCTAGTAATCATCCTAATCTTTACCCTCAACCCTAGACCAAAACACCTTGGCTATTCAAAATCTGAGGAATACCCCGAAAAGAGTGAAATTTCTATAACGAACTCTGCGCTCCCCTCGCTAGAAAGACTTTCTGACTTAGCTGAGTTCTCCTACCCCCTCTGAGGAGTCCATTCCTTTTGGAACTCAATTTCTACCTTTCTCTTTCCAGCCTTTGTCTTTATCTAAAGCCTCTATACCTTTTTCTTTCTTCTTCCGCACCCTGTTCAAATCATCAATTCCATCAGTTCCTGGTTCGTTGGTACCAATTCAATCTTCGGTCACATCGGTCGCAGAAGAAATTACCTTATGATCCAGAATCCATATACCTTCAAAATGCATTCAAATAGACGAATGCTTGTAGAATGAAGCTTAGCAAGATTTTGAATATGACCACACTAGGCTTAAGAACGGTGATGATAGTTCAGTTGTCAAAGAAAAGGAATGGCCCGATGAACTTTGATTCGCACTTTATGTCGCTAACCCATGCCGGACAGAGCTAACAGGTGTCGGTAAAGGTATCTCCACATTTCGACCGATAGGGAAAGGAAAGAAAAGAGCTACTGAATGAAAGAAGGGAGCGATGCAGCTTTACCCAGGTAAAGGAGCGAAGCCATGAGACCAGACCGATAGCGAGTGAAGGAGAAGGAATAAGGACGAGGTGAAT
>NW_019649345.1:0-1159 GCF_002806865.2 Cucurbita pepo subsp. pepo
TATCCCGCCGCCCATTACACCATTATTGGTAACTTCGATGGGACATTGGAAAAAATTATATTGCATACGAATCTCCGTCTCGTGATTTTAAAATGCGTTTCTTAAAAAGAGATTCTCGCACTCTTATGTGAGATTTCACAATCTATTCTTTGGAGGACCCAGTGTCGACACACTGTTTGGTGTGTGGTTCTAATATCACTTATAGCGAGTGAAAATGATATGAACTAAAATATATCAGTCATACAATATACTTCAACGAAGATGTGAAGAAAATGTCGTCAAAATTATCAAAACATGTTTCAATTTGCCACAAATTTTGAGTGGGTTACCATTTATAGTAATTTATAATTATTGTATTTTAAGACTTTTTATTTAATTTAGGTTACATTTACATAAATGCTGATTATGGCATAAAGTATGAATGTTATAATGCCTTTAATAGTTTCATTTTTTAAGTTATGTTGTATTTGTAAGTTGGAAAATAAAGTAAAAGAAGCATGTGTGATTTTCTTTAACCAATGGCTAAGTTTCTTTGCAATTCTATGTAGTTTAGGTTGTATATAGAATCATTCAAGCTCGACATGATCAATCTTACTCGTGGAGTGATTCGAATCTCAATCAAGTGTTATTGGCTTGAAATATTTGATAAACAATAATAATTCAAACTAGACATGATTGATCTTGCTTGTGGAGTGATTCGAATCTCAAACAATGTTCTTGTCTTGAAATATTCGATTAACAAGATAATCCGAATCTTACTCCTTTTGTAGTGATTTCCCCGTATCACAAAATGGACGACGTTTATTAGAAGTGAAAAGTAGGAAGTAGAAGATAAAGTGAGGCGTTATTTTGGAAGCAAACAGTGGTGGGTCTATATTGTGGCGTGGGAGTCCGGTTTGAGCTGGCTTTGGCATACATGGGTGCAAGCGCAGCAGCTGCCATTTAATAGTATACAGGATCTCCAACTCATTCACTGGCCCATGCAAATGCATATCATGGTAATTCATGGTATCACCCCATTTTACCTTTTTACCCTTTCTTCCCATTTTTACATTATAATGTGTATTATCTTACCTAAAATTCAATAAATTAATCGTTAAAATAGTATTCTTTTTTTCAAATTTTTAAAATTTAAATTTATTTTATAAAAAAATAAAAT
>NW_019649346.1:0-1158 GCF_002806865.2 Cucurbita pepo subsp. pepo
AAAGGAAGGGAGAATTTCGTCCAAGTGTCCATTAATTTCCTCTCTTTTCCCCATAATTAAATACTTGACCCCTTTGTTTTTTTTTTTTAAATTAAATATTTAATTCTTCAACCTTCCAAATATACCCTTAACCTATTTGTCGATTTTAAAAATAAAAACTATCATCGTAAGTCAACACAGGTTCTTTTACCATGTTTTGTCCTCGGTTAAAGATTGCCATTTTATTAAAGGCAATAATTTACCATAGTTCTGTATTCTATAAATAAGAGAACTCACCACTATTTAGGTGCAGTGGATTCAGCAAATATTCACATCCTTCCTCATTCAGAGTTTTAGGTTAGAATTGCTCGATGTTAAGGATGCACACACGTTGTTGGTATATATATTAACTTCAATTCTCTCAATCATCACGTGTCGTTTCTTATATAATTTAAGTTTTGTAACAATTTAATCTCTTAAAAAGATTACAAAATTTAATTGTCAAGTTTTATTTTATAACGATTTAGTTTGTGTAGTTTATATACATTTAATCTCTAATCAATTTACCCAAAAAAATTATGAAATTTAATACTATTTTTTAAAAATAGAAATTAAATTAATACAAATTAGAAAGACTAAATTAATTTATGAACTAAATTATTACTAAAATTGAAATATATACCATTTAAAGAGTAATTTGTTATATATATATATATATAACAAAAAATGTGAGATCCCAATATGTTAAATGCATTTAAATTAAAAAATTTATGATTGATCATTTACATTTTTTGTAAATGTATAAAAAATACGGTTAAATTTCAAAAAATTTCATTTCTACCTTCAACTTTAAAATAGAGTTAAAAAAAAAAAATTACGGTACTATACAAAAATCATCGCCTCACAATCATCTCCTTTTTAATATTATTTTTTGAAAGTTCATTAAAAAAAAAAAGTCCTTTTTATAGTGAAACAATTTTTCAAAGTTAAAAGGTATTTTTGAAATTTTAGAGTACTTTTTTAGATTTTTTTTAATTTAAAATTTATTTTAGTCTAAATAATATATAATATAATGTTATAATAAAAAATGTAAAAAAAATGGATTAATAATAAATTACTTAAATAAATATAATAATTATTTAAAAATGAATTGTGGTACCAAACAAAAAATGATTTATT
>NW_019649347.1:0-1158 GCF_002806865.2 Cucurbita pepo subsp. pepo
ACCCCTAGAAATGGAGAGGGAGTTATATTCTAAACATGATTTATTTGCTGATTCAACGCTTTAGCTGATCACCGGTGAGGTTTGGTTTGATGTTGCATTAATTAGGCGATCAATGTGCTACTTCATCCTCGATGAACCATAAAGTTTCTTAATGTGCTCAGGTTTAAATCCTGTTTACAATAGTCTTCAAGTCAATCACACACACTCCTGCCTAACTCTTTCTGTGGACTGACCATCTCTTTTCGGGTTCGTAGGTATCGTGCAATAACCAGTGCTTACTATCGAGGCGCAGTAGGTGCACTGCTTGTCTACGATGTCACACGACATTCCACTTTTGAAAACGTCGAAAGGTGGTTAAGGGAGTTGCGAGACCATACAGATCCTAACATTGTCGTCATGCTTGTTGGTAACAAGTCAGACCTACGACACCTGGTGGCAGTATCAACAGAGGACGGAAAATCTTTTGCTGAGAAGGAGTCTCTCTATTTCATGGAAACTTCAGCACTGGAAGCAACCAATGTCGAAAACTCATTCGCCGAAGTCCTTACACAAATCTATCACATTGTAAGCAAGAAGTCCATGGAGGCTGGCGATGGCGCTGCTGCTGCTGCCACAGTTCCTTCAAAAGGAGATAAAATCGACGTTGGTAAGGACGTCTCCGCTGTAAAGAAGGCTGGCTGCTGTTCGAGTTAGGCTCTTGATTTGCATTCTTTTCGATGCCGCTGATTCGATATTGCTGCATCCTTATGCGCACCATAGTTGAGTAGCAATTCTTCAGAGATGTCTTCAATAGGATATTGATATTGCCTGGATTTTATTTACTTTCCAATATATTATGGTCTGAAAATTTAAGTTTGATCTCACCGAGAGAGCCATTGATTTCATTTAGGTGTTTGTTGATTAGTATTCGATTTAAAAATGAAAAATTAATAATTGTATTAATTTAAACTAAAACATAAAATTTAAGGGTAGAAAGACATTTTTATCAACCTAATAAAATAATAATATTATGGAAGAATTTACATTATTATAATATAAGGAATGACGTTATTATAATATTAATTTCTGACGTGTAATTTATTAAGTATATTACGTATTGGGGAAAAAAAAAAAAAAAAAACCCTTTGTTTATAGGTTACGTAGAGACGAAAACAAAAG
>NW_019649348.1:0-1158 GCF_002806865.2 Cucurbita pepo subsp. pepo
AAAAAAAAAAAAAAAAAAAATCATGAGATAAAACGTTGGATCTAAATAGAGATGAAACAATTACCATTTGTCTCCCAAAGTTCTGCATAGTTTCATTCACACCACCCGCGGCCGTCACTCCAAATTCAGCCCCATCCATCAAAATGCTATCCAATTTGGGCGTCACAACAACACCATACGAAAACGCCTTCATCTCAGGGCATCGTCCAATGATCAAACACTCCAATCTTGGGAACTCAATCCTACATTTCCCACAATAAAAACTCACCAATTCTGGCAACAAATCCAACTCCACCGTCTTCAATTTCCCAAAAACAACACCACCCTGTTCTTCCCCCGCCGCAACCACGCACCTCATCCCTCTACAACAACGCACCTTAATCGACCTAAGATTCACCAGCCCTTTCGCCACAGTCGCGCTAAACAAACTCATCATTCCATTACATTTCTCCACACTCAGCTCATTCAAGCTCAAGAACAGCATCGATGATGGCAGTAATCGCTTCAAATTCCCACATTTTCTCACCTCGATCCTCTCCAAACTGTCGAACCTAGCGCTTGTGCTCGATGGAAACATGCATCTTAATTGCTTGCAACCTTCGATTCTCACCGTTTGGAGTTTGCTGAAGGAATTTGAAGACAACCCATCACTATGCCATAATGTCTCCAAATTGTTTCCTTTAGTGATTGATAAATGCTTCAATTCAGGAAATGAAACCCGTTCATCAAAACAGGGGATTATACTTTGTGGGTCTTCTTGGATGAACAATTTGGTGCAGAAACTCGTAAGTTTATCCACTTTTTCAAGTGTTAAAGAGGTTATACTACAAATGCTGCTCTGTTCTTCAGTTTCTATGGATATAATCTCATCCATCATGCCACAATCCGTCACAGAAATCTCTTGAAGATTTGAAACCGCTTTAAGAACAGAGATTGAGAACAGGTTTCTGATCTCCCCACATGATTGAATTGATATGGATTTAAGCTTTTTAAAAGGAAGGATTGGCGAGTTCCTGGGAGATAAATTCATCAATCTCTTCATTCCATAAACAGTCAAGAACTCCAAGGAATTGAAGTCAGATGTGAACAGATATGGCAAATTTGAGTATCCATGTTCATCAATTATCCATAGATACTTCAAAAATGGATACCCATTTC
>NW_019649349.1:0-1158 GCF_002806865.2 Cucurbita pepo subsp. pepo
TGATATTTTATGAATTATGAATAATTTTCATAGTCTATTTTTCCATTTCAATGATGGTTTGGAGCGGAAGAGAAGGATTTTTTAATGTCTTATCCGTATGTATTTTTTGGTAGTTTGTACAACTTAATGCATCCTGGTGATTCCATAGCTTTAGCAAATCCTTTTGTAAATACCTCTTTCGATGATCCTTCTTGATTGGAAGTATTTTTGTAAAGAGATTTTTTCTTTTTATTTTATTATTATTGTTTTTTTTTTATAATTATTTTCATCATAACTCATAAGCCGCATCGTACNGATGAAAGGAAAAATTTGGAGTCTCTAGCCTTGGATAACAAAGAAGTCGAGGTGTCTAAACCTTTGGGTCCATTAGCTAAGATGTTGCAAGTATTTCAGTTATCCTAGCTAGTAAACAACGTCTAGTATAAAAAGAAGTCAAGGGTTCAAAATCCTTTAGGGTTTGTGTGAATACTCAAGAGGGGAGGTTTCAATACTTGGGAGTTACATTGTGCTGCATTATCTTTTATGTTTCAATACTATTTAGTTGTTTGGGTTGGGGTTCTATAGGTGTTTTCACTCAATGTTGGCATATAATCTGTAGTCATCTTCTTTCGTTTGTGGTTTCAAGATTGTGCGACCTATTCATTTAGATGAAATAATTTGAATATATCTGTGAACATTATTGATTCAGAGTCGAGGCTGTGCTTTGTTGGGTATCAATGCTACACCAACGTTACTTGCAAAGAAAAAGCTTTTTCTTGACCAAGGATGGCAGGTAATTATTCAGAAAGAAATTTTCTTTTTTGCAATAGAATGAGGCTGAAATTCTGCATGTCTCCTTCTCCTTGGCTTAGTTCATTTTATTGTTCAATTAGCTTTAGGATAGAAACCAAACAACTAAAATAATGTTGAAAGATAAAAAGACAGAACTACAACTCCAAGGTACTTGAAACCTCCCCTGAAGAGTATTCACACTCAAGGCCTTAACCAACCAAACTATTCCTTGGCTTAATCTCCTCCCTCTCTCTCTATTTCTAACTAATATAAATTTACCCTTAATAGCCTAATAATGTTTCTTATCCTAATGATACTCCTAGCACCACTTTGATAGGAACAAACAACTGAAATAATATTGAAAGATAAAAGATAGTTGAACAATAA
>NW_019649350.1:0-1157 GCF_002806865.2 Cucurbita pepo subsp. pepo
ATCAAGCTTACCTTCATCAATAGCAAGCTTGGATCATCTAACAGTGTTGAGCTTAACCAATTGCAAAAATCTTATCAACATTACAAACGCGTTGGATAAGATGACATCTCTCAAAAGCTTAAATCTTTGGGGATGTTCAAAGCTTGGAAATAGAAAAAGAAAGTGGGGCGACACCGAAACGGCGGAGCTTGACGTGAGACAAACCGTACAAAGAACGGACGACAGAGACAATATCTTTAGAAACATTTTTCTTTGGATATGCAAAGCTCCAACGAGTGGCATTTTTGGGATTCCATCACTGGGTGGTTTGTACTCTCTTACAAACCTAAATTTGAGTGATTGCAAGCTTGAGGAAGTCCCGGAAGGGATCGAGTGTTTGGTGTCGTTGGTGAATCTGAATTTGTCTCGAAATAATTTCTCTCGTCTTCCTACGAGCATTTCTCGACTCCATAACTTGAAAAGATTGAACGTAAACGAGTGCGAAAAGCTTCTTCATTTCCCAGAGCTACCACCAAGGAACTTAAGGTTGATGTCAAAGGGCTGCATTTCATTGAAAGATTTTCTAGACACTTCAAAAGTTAACCATATATTTCATGGTAGAAGTGAATCTTCTAAAGTGCTACAAATTGGCTGACAACAAAGGGTTCCATAAAATGATCAATTCTTGGATGCGAAAGACGTTTTTACTCAAAGGAATATTTGACATCATGGTTCTCGGGAGAGTGATTCCAGACTGGTTTACATCGACAAAAATGGGATCTTCGATATGCATCAAGTGGGATCATGACGTGCCAAATGCCAACATGCTTTACTTTGCGGTCTGCGTCGTTTGTGGATCAAGCAACAAAAACGACAACATCGATGTTCCCTTTGCCATTTTTGCATCTATGACTGGAATAGGCCGCAATGACCCAAATGTTGACAATAGAAATCTGGTAATTGGTGCATTTGCTGTTGTTAGTGAAAGAGAGATTGATTGAATGATTAATGAGAAGATTGAATTATGAAGAGCAAGAATGCTCCATATTTCCATATTTATACAGAGAATACAAAAGATATTAAAAAANCCATATTTATACAGAGAATACAAAAGATATTAAAAAAATCTACCTAAAGATCTGCAGAAAATCTGGTAACAAACCAGTAAACAAATCAAA
>NW_019649351.1:0-1157 GCF_002806865.2 Cucurbita pepo subsp. pepo
AAATTTAAGTTACCAGGAGAAACCGATTAAAATTCTAGCTCAAGAGGTGAAAGCCATACGTAAAAGGAGTATAGGTTTCGTTAAGGTATTGTAGCGTAACCACCAAGTCGAGGAAGCTACGTGGGAAAGAGAGGAGGAAATAAAGGAAAAATATCCCGAGTTGATCCACGAGTTCGAGGCTTTCGAGGACGAAAGTCCCTTTTAGGGGTAGGTAATGTAATGGAACCGGAAAAAAAAAATGATGGTCGTCGGCAGAGCCGAAAACTCCGGCGAACGCCGGAGTTTTCGCTCACACACGACCCACAAAGGGCGGCCGAGGGCTGGGATGCCACAAAATCGCGTCCCCAACCTTCAGCCACCCTGAAAGAACCTGCAAAGAAACGAAAACGGTCAGGAAAAAGGAGAGAGAACAAAAAACAGACGAAACTCCAGCGAAGCTGAATCGTACGAATCGACGTCGAAAACCCCCATTTCACACCACAAAAGTAATCCCAGAACCCTTTACACACATCAGGAGTAGGTTCTACGCGAATCCCGTACGCTGAACACCGTCGGCAAGGAAGACGGAATGGCGGACTTCCGAGCTTCTGCAGATCCGGGAGTGCGAGGCCCTTGCCAACGAAATCGGTACCAAAAACGGGGTTAGGGTGAAAGATAAGCTCGGGACCGGGGAAAAAAAGAGAAAAAAAGGAAGTCGGGACGACGTTGTCGAAGAGAGAGAGGGACCGTCGGAAAATCGTGCAGGCAGTCAGGCGAAGAGGACGAAGTCCGACCCACGATCTGGATCCGGAAACCTGAACCGAACCCCGTACCTTCGGTCAGCCCAGAACCCACATTACCCGCAGCCCAAACACCCGACCTTCAATCGCGAGCCGGCCCATCAACCCGGGCCCGTCACCCGCTAGCCGGCCCATCACCGCGCGGCCCATCATCTGCGTTCGGTCCGAGACCCGTGAGCGGCCCGTTAACCCGCGCCTCGACCCGAGACGCCTACACACGCGTCGCTCTCGGATTGTGCCACGTGTCACGTCTGCAGCGTGGCTACTCTCGGCTCAGGCGGCTTCATNAGCTCGGGAGACCTGTTTCCAGCCCGTTTGACACCGTTCCGACCCTCTCAACGTCCACGAGGAGCTAGGAGCTTACGTTATATTCTAGGG
>NW_019649353.1:0-1156 GCF_002806865.2 Cucurbita pepo subsp. pepo
CGGGCGATGCAATCCCCTCTGGAGCTTCAGCGACGCTTCCGGACGACGCAACCCCCTCTGGAGCTTCAGGGACACTTTCGGACGACGCAACCCCCTCTGGAGCTTCAGCAACGCTTCCGGACGACGCAACCCCCTCGGGAGCTTCAGCGAAGCTTCCGAACGATGCAACCCCCTCTGGCGGTTCAGCAACGTTTTCGGACGACGCAACCCCCTCTGGTGCTTCAGCGACGCTTTCGGGTGACGTAACCCCCTCTGGAGCTTCAGCGATGCTTCCGGGCGACGCAACCCCCTCTGGAGCTTCAGCGACGCTTTCGAGTGACGTAACCCATCTAGAGCTTCAGCGATGCTTCTGGGCGACGAAACCCCCTCTGGAGCTTCAGCGACGCTTCTGTGCGACGCAATCCCCTCTGGAGCTTCAGCGACGCTTCCGGACGACGCAACCCCCTCTGGCCCTTCAGCGACGTTTTCGGGCGACGCAACCCTATCTGGAGCTTCAGCGACGCTTACGGATGACGCAACCCCCTCTGGAGCTTCAGCGACGCTTTCGGACGACGCAACCCCCTCTGGAGCTTCAGCGACGCTTTCGGGGGACGTAACCCCCTCTGGAGCTTCAGCGATGCTTCCGGGAGACGCAACCCCCTCTGGAGCTTCAACAACGCTTCCGGGCGACGCAACCCTCTCGGGAGCTTCAGCGACGCTTCCGGACGATGCAACCCCCTCTGGAGGTTCAGCGACGTTTTCGGACGACGCAACCCCCTCTGGTGCTTTTGCGACGCTTTCGGGTGACGTAACCCCCTCTGGAGCTTCAGCGATGCTTCCGGGCGACGTAACTGTTGAGTTATGGAGTCTGCTCCCTGTATTTATAGCTTGGTCAATGGCTATATCCGGTAAAGCTATATATGGTACATAGCTATATATAGTAGATGGTTAAATCTGGTAAAGCTATATTTAGTAGACTGAACCATATATATATCCCGTCCAGTAAAGCTCTTAAATGTACTTTTCTATTCTCTGTACTCTCTTGTTGTACATGCCTGAAGTCATCAATAAAAAATCCTTTTAGCCAGAGTTCTCCTTGCAACTTCTCTCTATCCTTCTCTTTGTGTTCATCTAGATCGAGCGTGTGCGTTGTTGTGCGATCCTAACAACTGGTATC
>NW_019649354.1:0-1155 GCF_002806865.2 Cucurbita pepo subsp. pepo
TTTCGTACTCGGTATGGGCATTATGAGTTTGTCGTGATGTCTTTTGGCTTGACTAATGCCCCTGCAGTGTTTATGGAGCTGATGAATCGGGTATTCCAGGATTTTCTGGATTCTTTTGTCATTGTGTTCATTGATGATATCTTGGTTTATTCCNACAGAACATTTGAGGAAAGTTTTGTTGGTTCTGCGTAAACAAAGATTATATGCCAAGTTCTCAAAATGTGAGTTTTGGCTTCAAAAGGTAGTATTCCTTGGTCATGTGGTATCCAAGGATGGTATAACTGTTGATCCAGCAAAGGTGGAGGCAGTTATAGGTTGGGTTCGACCAACTACAGTTACTGAGGTGAGAAGTTTCCTGGGTTTAGCCGGATATTACAGGCGCTTTATTAAAGACTTTGCAAGGATTGCCGCACCACTGACTCAGTTAACCCGAAAAGGGAAGAAATTTGATTGGAGTCGAGCTTGTGAAAGTAGTTTTCAGGAACTCAAGGAAAGATTAGCGTCAGCCCCAGTGCTTATTGTACCTGACGGTACTGGAAACCTAGTAATTTATAGTGATGCCTCTAAGCATGGGTTGGGGTGCGTACTTATGCAAAACGGGAAAGTTATTGCTTATGCCTCTCGGCAATTAAAGGATTATGAACGCAATTACCCAACTCATGATTTAGAATTAGCTGCTGTGGTGTTTGCTCTGAAGATATGGAGACATTATCTGTACGGTGAGAGGATACAAGTATATACGGATCATAAGAGTCTTAAATATCTGTTCACCCAGAAAGAGCTCAACATGAGGCAACGTCGGTGGTTGGAGTTGGTAAAAGATTATGATGTGGAGATCCTACATCACCCTGGTAAAGCTAATGTGGTAGCTGATGCCTTGAGTCGTAAGACAGCTCACTCATCTGCAATGCTAACGAGACAACACAACATTCAGATGGAGTTTGAACGAGCCCAGATAGCTGTCTTGGTCAGGAGAGCGGCAGCTCAGCTAGCTCTTATGACTATTTGTCCGACGTTGCAGGAACAAATTATTCGGGGTCAGCAAAGGGACCCTTATTTTTCAAAAGTTGTGAGGCAACTTGAAACTGAACAAATCAAGGATTTCTGGATAACGGGTGATGGATGTTTGAAATGGCGAAATTGAACATGTGTGCC
>NW_019649355.1:0-1155 GCF_002806865.2 Cucurbita pepo subsp. pepo
TTCGAGGATTTCTCCCTCACTTGATTGTTCTGAGTCGGTTAAAGCCAGTCGTAGTAGCTGATTTTTAAGCTCTTGATCTATATCCAACTCATTGATCTTTCCTCTTATCGGACACTCGTTAGCATAGTGTCCTTCTTCTAGACATTTGAAGCAAGTTTGCTTTTTCTTTCGTCTATGGGTTTTTATAGGAGTATACTTTCTTCTTGAATATGTTGGCTTTTGAGATTGTACTGGTTTGTTCCGATACTTTTCTCTGGGACTGTACGAATTATAAGGCTTTGGATGCGTCTTAACCTTCTTCCTTCTGGAGGTTGAGGGGGCCTCTATTCCATTGCATCCATATTGATTGCAAAATCTTCAAAGCTCTTTTCAAATTGATATCGAAGAATTGAGCTTGTTTTGAATCTTTGACTCATGGCAAAGTCTGAGTCCTTCTTCTATGACGAAGGATGCTATTGACCCATATGACAAAGTCTGCCATGAAATTGTTCCATTATACTTTGTCTTAAGACCGTCTTTGCTCCTTCTTGAGAAGTGTTTTGGTAGTCCATTGACAAAATTCTCTTTCCAGAATTCCAATGAACTGTCTATTCTAATAAGAACTTTGCTGAAATACATGTCTTTTTACCACATGAAATCTCCTAAGGTGGGGCACTTCAGGTTCGTGAGTATTTCGGCGGATCTTTCCTGCTATTTCAAGGGGTCGCCAACGAAGAATTCTATAAGGGTATAAATGAGGGTGTTGACAGCATCCTCTACCCTTTCATGTTGTACTTCGGTCCTAGTTGATGGACCTTCCTCTTTGATGATTTGAGTAGTTGGCCTAATGACATAGTGACTTAATATCTCTTGGCGAGTTGCTTCATCGAGATATTTGTCCCACCAGTCCTTGAGTTGCCTAGTAAATCCGGTCACTAAAACTTGAGCTATTTGATGGTCGGATTTATGGCCCTGTAATTTATACACGCCTGCGGCCATCATCATTTCATTGACAACATTCATTATCAGATAGTCGGACAATCCATCGATATTCCATTCATAGATTGCTAGACCATCGTAATGAGCTTGAGTTTGTAGAGTCTTTTCTTCGAATTGAATATCTGGAAAAGACGGGTGAGGATACCAGTTTTTCTGATTAGATTGCTAGACCATCTT
>NW_019649356.1:0-1155 GCF_002806865.2 Cucurbita pepo subsp. pepo
ACAAAAGTTGGCTATTCCTGAACAAGTTCGGGGTAAGACATTCTAACGTCATTCTCACATTCCCAAGTAGCTTCACTATCCAGGTGGTTTCCCCACAAGACTTTGACAAGGGGAATCTCCTTGTTTCGCAATCGCTTGACATCTCAAGCTAAAATTTGGACTAGGGCCTCTTCATATGATAGATCCTCTTGAAGCGGGAGCATTTCGTACTCAATGATGTGGGTGGGGTCCGGTGTGTATTTCCTTAACATGGATACATGGAAAACGTTGTGAACGACAACAAGATTGGGTGGCAACGCTAACCTGTATGCCACAACACCAATCCTCCCNAACTGTTTCATGGTCATGCATCATCCAGAAACCGAAATCAGATCCATCGAACTTCTCAATTCCAATCTTTGAACTTTCCATCTTCACAGATCGTGGTGAATTTCGCCTAGCTCTAATACCAGTTGTTGGGATCGCACAACAACGCACACGCTCGATCTANACATTTTCAAAGCTCTACGTAGGCGGATATATATATGGTTCAGTTTACTATATATAGTTTTACCAGATTTAACCATATACTATATATAGCTATTTACCATATATATCTTTACCGGATATAGCTTTGCTATGTATAACACCAAACTATAAATAAGTAGTAGGCTCCATAACCTAACAATTCTCCACTTGTAGACTGATCCAGTCAACCAAGAGTTTCATTCTCAAATGATCACTACACCATACCAATTAAGGCTGTGCATAACCTCAATTTTCCAACATTAACACATTTTGTCAACATGCCTGCCTGATTCTTTGCACCCTCTATCTTCTCCAAACACATATCACATTCTTCCACTAACCTGCGAGTGAAATGGTATCGCATTCTAATGTGTTTTGTCCTTGAATGATAGATTGGGTTTTTCACCAACTGTATGACACTCTGACTATCTGTATAAAGAATCTTCTTGCACTGCTTCATGCCTAATTCTTCTAGATAGTCTGTCATCCATATCATGTCCTTTCCAACTTCAGCTATTGCCACGTACTCAGCCTCAGTAGATGAAAGAGCAACGCATTTCGGAAGCTTGAACATCCAACTCACTGCTATTCAATCTACAGTGTAGATATATCCAGATGTGCTTTTGCTAGATTCTACCTCTCCACTCA
>NW_019649357.1:0-1154 GCF_002806865.2 Cucurbita pepo subsp. pepo
CATAAGAAATGCAAAGGAACAAACTCATTTGTTAAGAAGTACAATCTGCAAGTTTTATTACGATATCAAAAAATCTTCATCCTGAAAGGAAAACCTTGAATGATTATTTATAGTATTGAAAATAAACCTGAGTAAGGAATGGTTAATCAAAAGGTTCTAACTTTCATGGCTATCAATACCATAACCACCCTTAGCTAAGTAACCTATAATCATAAACACAATTCTCTAAAACTTAAAAAAAAAAAAAAAAAAAAAAAAAAAAAAAAAAAAAAAAAAAAAAAAAAANNAAATCTTTGTGGCATGATTAAGACAATTTATTTTATATAGTAACTAAACACATTGATGTATAAATAGGACTTTGCATGTATTTATATCATGGTTTATAAACATGAGTCTAGTTTCAACTCTTAAGTATGGCTACATAGTGAGTATATAATCACCTGAGACCGTGCGACAAGAGCATTTCATCTAGTTTTAATTTTCGCTCATTTCTTTTTATCCCATGTTTTTAAATATCACGAAGGTTCTGAAAGATTAGGTAGGCTTGAGTGTCATGTATGTATTTGTAGCTGATACAAATTACCACCATGTTCACATTGTCAAACTCGTGATTCAAAATTAGAAGAAAAAAGCATGGCTATAGTAAAATTTTTGCAACTTTCTCATTTTGAATTTTTTTTCTAGTTTTGTAGTAGAGACATGGTGTTTCACACTTATTTTGTATTTGGTATAGTTTTTTTTTTTTTTTTAACAATAATGTTGTTTCCATCCTATTAGCTTTTGAACTAAAAATTTATTCAAGTTTTGTTTTCCAAAATTTTTATGCTCTTTTTCGGTTCTCATTCTTGAAGATTTCTATCTACAAAATCTATGTTAATTTGTCAAAATATTCGTGCTATTAACTATAAACAAAGCAAAATTATGCAAGAACCTCTTGAACATGTTTTTGTAATATGGATTTTAATAGAGGAACTTGAAATTGTTGGAAGTCATTAATTCTTTGATCTTGGGTAGGAAACTTCTTATATTCACAATTGCAATCAATCTTGAGAACTGCAAATTATAAAACAATACATTGCACTCGGAGAAANGGGTAGGAAACTTCTTATATTCACAATTGCAATCAATCTTGAGAACTGCAAATTATAAAACAA
>NW_019649358.1:0-1153 GCF_002806865.2 Cucurbita pepo subsp. pepo
AGGTAAATCTCTGCAAAAGGTTGATGGGCTTGTTGAGATTCTATATATTTCTGAAGAGAACACTAATGAGGATCCTGAGATTAGGGTTTCTGTGAAGGATGAATGGTTGATTGGGAAGAAAATGAGAGAGACTATATTGGCTAAGGGGAAAACCGATTGGGTTGGAAAAGGTGAGGTTGTATGTACAGAGTATGACGACAGGTGATTTGGAGGTCAATAGGGTGGAGCCGAAGAGTAATCAATCGGCTCTGCATGTGGCAGCCATGAAGACTACCCCTGCGGCGTCAATGCCAGCAGTGGTGGTGGAGAAGAAAAATAGAAGATTTCAAAAGCCATTGAAAAGAAAGGATCGGAGTTGTTAAACCGAGAAGGGCTCTGATACCATGAGAATGTTTGATTAATCCACCACACCTAAATTGTGTAAAAGTTATCTTATTTATAATCAAATAAATTACAAGGATATGGAAATATTAATAAATGTAAAGATAGTTATGGTAATAAGGCAAATATCTAATATTTGCTTTACAATAAAATATAAAATATAATATTTATGGTAACTATAATTTATTACTAAATATCCTTAACATCTATAATTATATTTTTATTAAAAATCTTATTTTTCATACGGTTGTATAAGAAAGTAGATATAGCTATTTCAAGTTATTCTGGGCAACTACTCTCTATATTTACGGTCTGTATTTACCTTTTCCTCTGTATTTAGTTTGTGATTTTTAGGTATCTAATCTTCTTCTTTTTTATCTGTTTCCTTTTAATTATGTTGGCATGCATTCCAAATTTCTAGTGATCTATGTTTCCAAAAAAGTAAAGGAATATGAGAGAAAATCATCAGTGGACAAAAATGACTCGAATAATCACAATGTTCTAATTATTATCGTGCCCTTTTCTATTAGCCACCAATAGAAATAAATTTGCAAATTTTATGATTGATATAATTGANCATTTAGTTTCTAACTCTCGAAGTTAGATCATTGTAATAATTCAACGAAGATTTAACTATAATTGGTTGTGATTTCTAAAAAAATAGGACAGAAGAAAATAAACATTTAATATATACCATATTGATCAGATCTATCTTCAGGTAAATCTATGCTGAATCTCAACTGGGTAAAGTTCATTCTCATTTTTTTTTTTT
>NW_019649359.1:0-1152 GCF_002806865.2 Cucurbita pepo subsp. pepo
AATTAAACAAACCTCATCCTGACTTCCGTGCTCCATTTCTTGAATTTTAATTCAAGAAAGATTGAATATTCAAGAGATTGAGCATTGGAGTCATGACGAGATTTGTTCAATTTGGTTAGATAAAATATTCCTACTACAAGAAACAGTCCTCGTGAATGGTTGTGAATAGGCATATCACAATCATTCACTAGAACAGTTTCATGAAAAGATATAAAAGATATCTTATTTAAGCAAATTAAACAAACCTCATCTTGACTTCCGTGCTCCATTTCTTGAATCTTTACAAAAAAGATTGAATATTCAAGAAATTGAGCATAGGAGTCATGATGGGATTTGTTCAATTTGGTTAGATAAAATATTCCTACTACAAGAAAAGTCCGGGTTAATGGTTGTGAATAAGCATATCACAATCATTTCTAGAACAGTTTCATGATAAGAAAATTAAACAAAGTTCATCCTGACTTCCGTGCTCAATTTCTTGAATCTTTACAAAAAGAAGTGAAGATTCAAGAAACAGAGCATGGGAGACACGATGGGCTTGTTCAATTTGCTTAAATAAAATATTCCTAAAAGAAACGGTCCCGTGAATGGTTGTGAATCATATCACAATCATTCAACAAACCAACAATGATTAAAATAATGTGTCTAACAAATAACCAATGTTTGAAAAGAGACACTTCACTCATACTAGAAATATGCAACTAATTTCGAGCAACCAAATTTATAAGTAAAAAATATCATTCGAATCATGGAAAATTATGTAATTCAAAATCAACCAAATTTATAAGTAAAAAAAACATTATTCGAATAACGGGAAATTATATAATTGAAAATCATTTGTTTGTACGTAGTTTCTACTCCCTATGATTTTTGGTAGCAAAATAATTTAACACTCCTAAAATAATAAATAAGTTATAATTGAGTATGATTCCTTAAAATAATCCACTTAAAATGAAAATAATATGCTTTAAAAATAACAAATTCAAAACAAAATCATAATCATTCAACCTATCATAAATTTTATTTAAACGAAGTAAAATCATAAAATAATAGCACACTCGATAATAAAAAAAAAATAGTAGACGTTAATAAAAGATCAGGCAAAAAAATGTAATAAAAAATATAATATAAACTCAGAGTGTAACAAAAAAA
>NW_019649360.1:0-1152 GCF_002806865.2 Cucurbita pepo subsp. pepo
AAAAAAATCAGAAATCGAGAATCAATCACACAAATTTGAACCCTAGAAATGGGCGGAATTCTTGACGGTGTTGCCGGAAATCTGATCGGAAGGATCATTGAAGCCGCCAGCCGACCGGAGTTTCGTCATATCCGACGCGAACTAAGAAATCTCGAAACGAATGTGTCGAATCTCAAGCCCGGACTCAGAGACGCCGAGGAGAAGCAGGCAAACGATGGGAAACTCTATGGTCTGCTTAATCAACTCATGAACGAATTTTCAAAGGCCGATGATCTCCTTAACGAATTGGAATGCGAATATTTGAAGTGGAGAGGGCAGAATCAAAAGAACGACGTTGACGAAAAGGGATGCCAGTTCTCTTCTTGTTTCTCGTCCAATTTCTTCGTTCCTTCAACTAAAACTACCGATAAAATGAACGGAATCACAAAGGCCTTAGATACGATTGCGGAAACCATGTCTGAATTCTCTCTGATTGAAGATGAAAATAAACACATCAAACGTTTGAAGAGTGAAATGACTCTGCTGACCTCCATTACTGGTTCGCAAGCTTTCTCTAGGCTTCTGCATTTGAAGAAAGAGGCGATTCTCTCTAATAATGTCGACTCCATTATTGGTAGAGATGAAGCAAAAAAGAGTATCATTGATGAACTACTGAAGGATGAAGACGATAAACAAAAATCTCGGCGTATTCTCTCAATTCATGGAGATGGAGGGATGGGAAAGACGACTCTGGCCAGGTTAGTCTACAATGACCACAAAGTGTTTGATCATTTTGACAAGAGAATGTGGGTATGTGTTTCTGAAGATTATGATGTTCAGAGAATCAGAAGGGAGATTCTCAGTTCAGCAACTGGCGAAAAGGTTAACGATGTCCTAACCGAGAAGCGTGTACAAATCCGGCTCAATGGGAACTTTGTCGGCAGAAAATTGTTGCTTGTTTTGGATGATTTTGGGGCTTTGGATCCCGGTAGAGTATCAGAAGTGGAAAAATTAGTGGAGATGGGTGCTAATGGCACCAAGATCATGATCACCACTCGCAGTGAGCAAACTCTACAGGATGCTGCAACACACAAGGTTCAAAAACTGGACGAGGAGCAATCCATGGCTTTATTGAAACAGACATTTGGAATCAAAAAATTTGAAATTATGACC
>NW_019649361.1:0-1151 GCF_002806865.2 Cucurbita pepo subsp. pepo
AACCGTACCACAGCCACCCTCTCTAATTTTGTATTTTATTTAAATTACCTTTTTAGCCCTCACTTTATTTACTTTCGTCTATGCTTTTTATTTTTTAAAAAATAAAATAAAAAATTGGTTGTTTTTTTGGACTCCCTCCTTACTATATAAAATTTTGTAATTTTTCAATTAATGAATATTAAAATTTGCTAAATTAATTATAGAAATTTAGAGAATTAATTAATTTCATTTAAAACTTTTTTTTTGTCAACCATTCAATGTGGTATCACGTAAAAAAATTTAATTTAATTTTTTTAAAATAATATGAATTTAATTGAAAAAAAAAACATATCCTATTGTTGATATTTATATTCCGCCTGATATTTTTATTAAATAAGGGTGGATTCCTTTCTATAAACATTTAATTAATATTCTGTTTTGAAATCTTATTGATTAATAACTTTAAATTTTTTATTTCAAAACTTTAATTGAGCAAACAAGTGATGGTTGTCAATGGGCAATAATAAAAGTCAGTGACCATCGACAACAGACGATCATGGTGATTGTAAGCAAAGTTGGATGCCGGAGATAACAGTTAACCGTAGTCACTAATACCTGTCCATAGTAGTGAAGACAGTCTTAATAAAATAAAGATAGTATGGAAACATTTTAATTGTATTCTTATATCGTGAAACATTAAATTAAACATTTTCACTTAGAACTTATATTTTAAATTAAATTTTTAACAACTTCAAAGTAATCACACTCCTTTCATTTTTAAAATATTTTTTCATATATTAAAAATCACATTTTACCTATCTAACAATCATTTTAAATTAACATTTAATGACATATTTAAATGCACGTGATAAATATAAATAAATAAATATGGTGAATCATAGGTTAAAATTCTATCCAATTTTGAAAACTTTTGAATCTAATAATTAAAAATTGTGAAATAAATTTTTAATCTTTAATTTATTATCTATTAAATCAATCACATGTTCACCGTGGTTAAATAGATTCAAGCATTAAAAAAAATCAAATAAATTAAAAAAAATGATTTAAGTATTAAATAAACAAATCATCCATTTATTACATACAAAACAACAAATTTATAGAATTATTACCAAAAAAAAAAAAAATTAACACTTAAAATCTATTAAACAATT
>NW_019649362.1:0-1151 GCF_002806865.2 Cucurbita pepo subsp. pepo
ACCTGAACTTTAGTTCTTGTTCATTTACAGTCAGTATTCTTGAACTCGATAAACTCCTGACTAAACTACTTCACTTCCAGAACTCTTAAACAAGGGACATAGGTAAAAGACAAAGAGAAAGGAAAGAAAGATCAGCTCAATCACTACTAAACCTCTCCCTATTAATGAGGTAGGTCATTTCCTGAGGTAAAGCTATTTGAATTGAAGAACCTGAACTGAAACCTGACGAGAATGAAAGAATCTGAATCAGACACCTGACGAGTANCATGAATGAGAAACCCTTTACTGTCCAGCTACTTATATGATATTCCCTGACGTTGCCTGCCTTTCTAGCCTAAGCTAATGAACCAGAAGGGAAGTCAAGACTCAACCTCAAACCTGGACTGACTATTCTTCTTTCAGAAGGGAAATAGGTGAAAGCATCTTCTGTCCTGAACCTATTCATTGTGATCAAGACGAAACGAGGAATTCTCCGATTCCGATATTCCTGTCAGTGATTGTGAACAGGAAGGAAAGACAAAGAAGCGACTTCCCCTTATACTTCCCGTCAACTAGCTCATTCACCTCTAAACCTCTGTTTCATGGCTTCGCTCCTCTCCGAGTCTTCGTTGCTTGGCTCCTTGCCTTGACCTCATAACCTCGGGCTCACAATTCCATTGCCTTCTCCTCGGGCTCCTATTTATTCCTTTAAAGACAAGGTGGTAAAAGAAAATGAATGAAAGGATGTTCGAGCGTCTGAGCTCATTCACCTAACCTATTCTATCTATTGGTCTCATTCCCTTCTTTCACTGTAAACTCGGGAAACCAACCCTCTTCGAGTCTCGTTGCTAAGCTCATTAGCCGAAACTATTCTTGCGCTCTCGTTGCTTCAATCCTTATACCTATTTACCTTATTCATTAGTATTAGTCATTCAATCCTGAACCGATATGTATTCCCTTTTCCTCTACTTTATTACCGGATGTAAACTCGGGAAAGCATATTCTTTCTCACCCACCTAGCATATTCTTTCTCACCTATTGATTCACCTATTCATTGTCGGAAGGAAAGAGGAAACAAGAAGAAATTCATTAGCTTAGCTGCTTTTTCCAAACGAGCAAGAAACAAACAAACCTTTTCTTATCCTGACGAGTGAAAGAAAGAGTCAATTCAT
>NW_019649363.1:0-1151 GCF_002806865.2 Cucurbita pepo subsp. pepo
CTCCTATCGTTACATTTCGTTTTGTGCATCCTTCTCGTACCCTATCTTAAACATATCCTTGAGCACATCGTACCATAATTATTATCATACAAACCACATATTATAACATAACATAACATATAGGAAGCATATCGATCCACAGACAATTCACACATATCAATATATATGACACGTACAGAACCACAGGGCACGTGTCAACATCAAATATAACCATGCCGATAGTAAGGTCACTTACCTGGATAGCTTAAGTCGTTGTCACATATATATCCTTACTGAAAGTTCGATTCCGTCCTTTGAAATCCAAGCCAACGTGAGCCCATAACATCAGTTTCAAGTTTAAACTCTATATAATTATTTCTCTAGTTTACCTTGTTAAAATTCTGATATTTACTGTTAGACAGCATTTAATGGAGTTTCATGCCCTTTGATATCTCCTGTTATATTTTTAAATTCTGTTTAACAAATCTTCCCTCAATCTTCCCTCCTCCCTCATGGTAATTATTTTCATTCCCATTGTGAACTCTTGAGAGGGCGGGAGGTAGGGCTAACTTATACGCTACTAGACTGACCTGCTCGAGAATCTCGAATGGTCCAATGAATTTAGGACTTAACTTGCCTGTACGTCCGAATCTTCAGACACCTTTCATAGGTGCCACCTTGAGGAATACTAGGTCTCCTGTCTCGAACTCTAAGTTTCTATGCCTTACATCGGCGTAGCTTTTCTGTCGACTTTTAGCAGTATGCATCCTGGCTCGAATTTTTCTGAACAGCCTCATTGGTGAGTCGAACCAGCTCGGGTCCTACTAACTCTCTTTCGCCTGTGGTGGAGTTTGGAATCCCAACTTCCCTTAAAATCTAGTATGCAAGTGCGTAACATGTCCTGTAGAAGTTGGTTTAAACACTTCGTTTGTCCATCTGTTTGGGGTGGAAAGCGGTACTAAAGTCGAGGTGGGTATCCAGCGCTTTTTAAAGTCTGATTAGAGCGCTGACGTAAAGCGTGGGTCCCGATCCGACACTATAGATACTGGGACTCCATGTAGTCTTACTCTTTCTTTCACATACAGCTTTGCCCAATTCTCAACTGTACATGTAGCTTTCCCAGGTAGGAAGTGTGGTGACTTGGTCAACCTATCGACAACTACCCGATCATT
>NW_019649364.1:0-1151 GCF_002806865.2 Cucurbita pepo subsp. pepo
CTTGTGGAGTGATTCGATTCACGAGTTTAGAAACGTGTTTTCTTTACTCTTGATCTTGTGATCATCAAGGTAATCCGTTCCATAATTTCCCTTGGGTTGATTTCCATATCAACACTCTTACAAACAATGTTTCATGGGATCTCATAATCCACCACTCTTGGAGTCCAGCTTTATTGTGGGCACACCACTCATTGTCTCTGGCTCTGATATCATTTACTGCTAATAGATAGTGTTAGAAGGTAAAGCCTGTAGAAGATAATATATGCTAGCAATGGGCTTAGCCTGGTACAAAATGGGTATCAGAGCCAGGTTTCGAATGGTATACTAGTGAGGACGCTGACCTCCAAGAGGGTGGATTGTAAGATATTATATTGGTTGAAGAGAGGAACGAAACATTCTGATAAGAATGTGGAAACTCTCCACAATAGACCCATTTTAAAACCATGAGGCTGACGACGATATGTAACGAGCCAAAGCGAACAATATTTACTTGCAGTGGGCTTGGACGGTTACATATTTAAATTAATCTTCAACATTTAGAGTATGTTCTTGTCACGACCCAATTTTCGAGGGTTTCAAAAATTAGACCGTGATAAGCGCCTACAATGCTGAAATTTGCAAAGCTAGAGGTCCTTCTAGAATCCTTGCAAAACGTTCACAAAGAAAGTTAACTTAACGGATTGATTCCAACCAAGAGCTGGTTAGAAGATAAATGTCTCTTAGATCGAACTTGGAATCTATGATGATCACTCTTAGATACCAAGACAATTCACTCCAGAATTAGCTTGATCAAAGCTAATTCAATGAAACGGTTTAAACATTAAACCTAAAGCAAGGTTTGAAAAAGAATAACACCAAAAGGATATCAAGAAAACACAAAGGTGTTGTCTGTATTCAACAATTCATTTTCAAACATGAATATTACATGTCTTTAAATAGGCCCAAAAGATAACCCTAACATAATAAATTTCAACCACCCACTCCAAATCACTAATAAATGCTATTAAATACAAATGGAAGAAAATAAGACATTCATAAATTGTCTTAATTGGTAATTCAATTACCAATGACAAGTCTTCTAATCACTTTCCAATGTCAGCCACTNTTTCTTTAATTGGTAATTCAACTACCAGAGGCAAGTCTTCTAATTA
>NW_019649365.1:0-1150 GCF_002806865.2 Cucurbita pepo subsp. pepo
ATCTTCTTCTACAACACAATATTTTTAAATAATTTGGACACGAAAAGATTGATAAGATATGGTTGAAGAATTTATTGATAAGGTATGAATGATACATTCAAAATTTGTTAATATTTTAATAGGAGTGTTCAAAAAATTCGATGAATCAAGTCAACACAATACAATTTGGGTTGGTTCGATTAGATGAAAACTATGTGAATTTGGGTGGTTCAAGGATTCCCTAAAACTGGATTGGTTTGAACCAAACACGAATTTATTATTTAATTTTTTAAAAAATACATTTTATTTGTTGATTGAAATACAATTATATATATATATATATATAATTTTTATTTTATTTTATAATTATTTATTCTCGAAAGACTCAAAATTAATTTTTAAGATATATATATATACATACACACACGTACATGGGTAGTATGTATGTATACATACATACATATACATACACACGTATGTGCATATATACATATATACGTATGTATATGTATATATGTATATATTTATTCTCGAAATACTCAAAATTAATTTTTAAGATATATATATATATATAATTTTTATTTAATTTTATAATTATTTAGCCTCGAAAGACTCAAAATTAAAATTAATTTTAAACTATTTAAAAATAAATAAATAAATATTTTACTATCTAACATTTTACTTTTTATTAAAAATAAAATTTGAAGGATTCGTGTTGAATTGAGTTTATTATTTGATAAGAGTAAAGAAAACATTATTATATCTATATTCGGAAGAAGTGAGATATCTCGACTTACTTTTTAATATTATTGAATTAAAAATTTAAAAAAGTACCACTAAATGAAAGTAATAGACATTTTGAGTATTATGAAAGCTCAAAAACTATATCCAGCAATTTTTTAAGGTTTTTTTTTTATTATTTAAAAAATAGTGAAATTTAAACATATTTTTGTTTAGTGTTCATAAAAATTCATAACTCAGGACTGTTTACAATATCAAATCTATAAAGAGTAAAGATGAAGAGATATTGCAGCAAACCTGAAATTCCCACATAAAGATGATCTTAAAGGGCCATTCATTAGTTTGGTTGGATCAACCTATTGAGAATAAACAAGAAATCTTTTCAGCACATACTAAACCAACGCCCCATGTATTCTTATAAAATGGCTGA
>NW_019649366.1:0-1149 GCF_002806865.2 Cucurbita pepo subsp. pepo
TTTTTTTTTTGGATTATTGATTGCCTGCTTTCTTCTCGATCGTTTGTATTGAATTTTGATTGCTGTCTTTCTGTTCAATTTGTATGGTGCAAGCTTTGTTGTTTCTTTTTTCTGCTTTGGAAAAGCGTCTGGCCATTTTGAGCTATTTGTTACCTCGAGAAAGGGCAAACATCTAATGGTGTAAGATTACTGGTTTCCCCTTTTGTGTTGCTATCCATCTTTTTATGGTCCTTTGGGGCGTGGAAGACTGCCCTGCCGTAAAGCATTTATTTCCCTCTTCTTTCATTGTTTGCAGGATGGTTATCTTAATTATGAGGCGCTTTAATAACCGCCGAGTGATCTACTTTTTGCAAAACAACAAAAAAATTGTTTGTTTTTTCAACTATTTCTTGAGTATTCCTATGAAGAAGTGAAATTTTTTGATTTATAATTTTGGAAAATCGTCATCACCGTTAATCAAACGGGTGAGAATGAGGATATATTTTCTTCAGTACAACTTTTTGTATGCTGAATAAGCCAGGTGAAAACTCGACAGTTTTGATAATAATATTCATTCATTGTTCTTGGTTTAAGATTGTTGTGGTGATATGGCTTCGACTTGTAGAAACTGGAAACTGCTTTCTGCTCCTGTATGATCTTGGAGACAATCTGATGAGCCTCCTCTATGCACTTGCTTAAAGCTTGTGTCTTGCTGCTTTGCAGGAATGAGGTTAGGTAGTGTGTACTATGAGCCATTGATGGCATCTTCCAGCCACAAAATTACTTCTAGACAGCGATGGACTCCGTCGCCCGTGCAACTTCAGATCTTGGAGCGTATATTCGAGCAAGGGAATGGAACTCCTAGCAAGCAAAAGATCAAAGAGATTACCTCTGAACTGGGTCAACATGGGCAAATTTCTGAATCAAATGTCTATAATTGGTTCCAAAACAGGCGTGCTCGATCAAAGAGGAAGCAGCAGGGTACAGCGCCTGCGTATGGTGAATCAGAATTGGATACAGAAGTCGAGTCGCCGAAAGATAAGAAGACAAAACCTGTGGATTTTCAAACTCCTCAAACCTCTGCACCTTTGGGGGAGAACATGGGCTTCCAGAGTCCTGAGATGCACTATGAACTGCATTTCCTGGATCCAAACACCAACAAAGCTGATA
>NW_019649367.1:0-1149 GCF_002806865.2 Cucurbita pepo subsp. pepo
TGAATTTCAAAGAAAACTAAAATAAAAAAATATCAAAGGCTTACATTAAGTTTTTCCTGGTTCTTGATAGATTTTAAGGAATAAAAAGCCAAAAAAATGGATCTTCCAAAGTCATTGAACAATTTAGGTGAAGGATTTTGGTAAAATTCTAATTCCAAATCGTCGTTTGGAGTGAATTTCGACTTTCTCTTTCGATCTATGAAGAACCCTAAACTCCAATTTTCTTTTTTTTTTTTTTTTTTTTTTTCATTATTAGCCATCTAATCAGGGCTAATTCTGATCTCTTATTAGTCCAAGATCAAAATGATCTCTTTTTGAATTAAATATTTAATTTCTTGTCAAGACTCACAATGAAAGAAATTGGAATGACTTGTTGCAATAAACCTTTTGAGCATACAATTTTATGTTGCACTTCGTGACAATTTGTTTTGCTTTTTTTTTTTTTTTTTTTTTTNTACCAATCAAGATCATTTTTCTTGGCTTATAATCTATAATGGTCTCTTTTCCTAACAAACTCAAAATCAACCAACACAATTAACTAAAAAAATGAGGAAATGGCTGTCATTGCCACTAAAAAAAAGTGTAAATTTAGTTAATAATAGAGATGATGATGAAATTACTCGATTAAACATTTTAAAATTTTAGAGACTAAAATCAAACTAAACTCATAAAATAAAAATTAGGAGAACATTATTTTCTTGGAATAAGAATAAATTTAAAGTATGAAATCTACTTTATTTTTATTCTCTTTCCTTTTATATGGCCATGTTTTTTTTTATTTTTTAAACCATAGTTAGAATTTAAGCCAAAGCTAAAACTAGAGCATGAACCATAGTTAAAGTCGAAGCTAGAGCGAGAGGGCTAGCGCTATAGCTAAAGCATGAACCCAAGTTGGAATCAGAGTTCGAGTCCGAGTAAGGAAGAGTTGAGTTGTAGCTAAAGACGACTAAAGCAAGAGCAAAAGAAAAATAAATAAAAATGTCAAATAATTCATAAAAAATTTACCATATTTTCTTCACTTTTCTTTCGGTTTTTTCTACCAATTTCATCTAAGGTAAGAATCTGACTAATTTTTCCCCCTCTTTTTGTCCAAAAATTTATAAATTTCCATCTTATTAGAAAAAATATAAAAGGGCATTTTGGTAATTA
>NW_019649368.1:0-1148 GCF_002806865.2 Cucurbita pepo subsp. pepo
AGGCATATTCATTCAGTATTTCTTTTCTTTTACTGGGTAAAGCAGCTTCTCTCCTTCTGAAATTGTAACCTCCTCTCTCTCCTTTTCTTTTCCTATTTCTTCTTTGCCTGGGTAAATGAGTGAATTCAGTACAATAGCTCTTTTCTCTTTTCCGAGGTAAATAGGCTTTCTTTGATTCTCTTCCTCTTATTTTATGGGTAAGTCAAAAGGTTAAATCAGTTCTCCCGGATTCAGTTCTTTGCCCAGAGAAGATTCTAGTAACTCTGCCTCTGCCTGCCCTGCATTGATTGAACTGATAAGGTAAAACAGCTAATGAATTGACTCTCTTTCACTAACTATTCTTTCACTAGGTTGGTTGAGTAGCTAATTCATGGACTTGTCCTTCACTGTCAAGGATCAAGNATCCGTTGTTCTTTGCCCAGAGAAGATTCTAGTAACCCTGCCTCTGCCTACCCTGCATTGATTGAACTGATAAGGTAAAGCAGCTAATGAATTGACTCTCTTTCACTAACTATTCTTTCACTAGGTTGGTTGAGTAGCTAATTCATGGACTTGCCCTTNACTATTCTTTCACTAGGTTGGTTAAGTAGCTAATTCATGGACTTGCCCTTCACTGTCAAGGATCAAGACTCCTTATGACTGAGCTAGATTGCCCTCGGTAAAGCTCCTTCACCTATTTCTTCTTTAACTTCTCTTGCTTGCTTGATCCTTTCACTCTTTTACCCTGCGGTCAAGCTATTTGAGGAACCTGAATCGGACCCGATATTCCCTATCCCTTCCAGTCAGTCGGTAAAAGAGATGAATGAGAGTGGCTGAGCTCCGGAACCTTTATTTAACTAACCTGACCTTCACCAAAGCAAAGACGATATTCCCTNCTGAGGAACCTGAATCGGACTCGATATTCCCTATCCCTTCCAGTCAGTCGGTAAAAGAGATGAATGAGAGTGGCTGAGCTCCGGAACCTTTATTTAACTAACCTGACCTTCACCAAAGCAAAGACGATATTCCCTATTGTCATTCTCACTCGGTAAAGCCGCCGTTCTTTCANCAAAGACGATATTCCCTATTGTCATTCTCACTCGGTAAAGCCGCCGTTCTTTCATTAAGTAAGTAAAGACTGAACTCAAGCTGCATTATCCTGAACTACT
>NW_019649369.1:0-1147 GCF_002806865.2 Cucurbita pepo subsp. pepo
ATGGGCTATGATCTTATTTTAGTTCTTGGTCGATTTGTATGTCAATGTTATAGTGTTAGAGTTTTCTTCATGGGTTGGATTGAGAAACTTGTTGAACCCATCGTCATATACTTTTAATGGTATATTTTTCTAGTGTTGTTAGTCTGGTGTACTCACAGTCGTAGCTTCTTCAAGTGAAGTCATTTTGATGGGTTGAGTTTCCCTTTGAACATTGTACTATTAGTTGGAATGTAAATTTATCCAATTCAAATAAGTATAGTTCAATGATGAACCTAATGTAATCCAACTATGGAATATATTGGCTGATCGGATTAGTTTGGGTTATTTANTGTGGGCTCCTCTTGAAATCATTGGTGTTCATGACATTTTTCAGTATTACTACACCACACCAGTACTAGAACATTTACTAATTTATTGTTTGACCGTGCTTGTTCTTTTGAAACTTCCCAGAGAGAAAAAGAAAAACCTATTAGACCGATCTCTACGTCTGACAGTTTCGTGGAGGAAACAGTGTACATAGGCAATTTTTAGTTTTATTCTATTAAGACACAAATAAGGCTTTGCATCCTTGTTTAAGATAGAATGGTGGTAATATAAATGGCATTTCCCCTCGAGTTATGGAGTTCACCTTGAGGACTTTTGGTTACTTTTTTGGCACAAATCTAAAAACTTGTGGAATTCAGTTTTTCTGCTACAGTATGGTCAAGTTGCCGTGAAAGAAATAGATGAATTTTTAAGGAGAAGGTTTTAGAAGCTCATATCTTTATCTGACTGTACTATTCATCTAGTTTCTAGATGGAGTGTCCAGCCCAAAAATTTGTAATTCTTTTTGTGGTTCAAGCCACATGGAAGGTTCTTATAACTCAATGGGTGATTGGGAGAATGTCTTATTCTCCATTTTCCTACTCATGCTTTAGTTAATGAAAATTTTCCATATAGTTGTTTTTTTGTGCAATTGTTGTTTATATAATTGAAGGAGGAGCTAATAAATGTTGCAAAGAAAAAAAAAAAAGAGAATAAGGAGATAATGAGCATATTAGATCTACTTTTCTTCATCTATGCATTTTCTCCACATTTCGATTGAAGTTGTTTTCTTACAGGATCCCGAGTTTTTTGAGTTTTTGAAAGAGCACGACAAGGAGCTTCT
>NW_019649370.1:0-1146 GCF_002806865.2 Cucurbita pepo subsp. pepo
TCAATAGACTCACGTCATGACCCATAATTTAGTGCTAAGAGGATAACGAAAACATTGTCTTTATCTCGATTTTTGTTTATCTCGATTTTATTTTAAAGGTGTGAATTGTTATTATTTGACATATCTTCATCAACTCAATTTCTATTCACGTGACAATTTGTAGCGTATCTTTAAAGTAGCTCAAGTTCATATACACCATATCCTTATCAACACGAATTCTTTGTTCATGACATTCTTTTACGTTCTTCATCGCTTCTCTTTGGCCTTTGACGTGATTTGCTAGTTCCATTCACAATATGGGATACACGTGTTTTAAGGATAAATGAGTCACCCGTTGAATGAAAAATTTTAACCGAGTAAAAAAAAAAAAAAATGTAAAATTTAGAGACAATGTTAAAAAATTAATACACCCATCTCAATTTTTTAAACTGAATATTCAAATTTATGATATTTTGATTGATGATATGCATTGAAACAACTCGAACTACCCAAGTTAAATGGTAAGAGCGGGTTGCTTTAAAAAATTTTAGTTGAGTTGAATTTTTAGAACCTAAAATTCCGTTTAGTTAAAACAGGCCGATTGTTAAATTTTTTAATGAGTTTTATTTTTATTTTTTCGAAAAAAAATAATTTTAGTATCCCAAATGTAATGAGTATATTTTTCATTTGGTCACTACGTCTTAAAATGTTATATTTTTACATTAACTAATTTAAATATTACCTAATTTTTTTAAATAATTGTAATAATGATTCAAAATTAGTGAGGATTAATAAATAGAAATTTAATATGAATGAACAAAAAGACAGGGATATTCATGTAATCTGAGAATCCGACCAATCGGAAACAACCCAACCCAACCCAATCCAACGGTTAGATTTTCTTTTGTTGGGTTGAATTTTTGTAAGATAAAAAATTATGTTCAGTTCATGGGTTGACATATTTTTTGTCAAGTAAACCGAACCAACCCGATCAACAAAAAAAAAAAAATAGAGTTACAACTCAACCCTACTCTACTTTTAAAGCTCTTACGAACATTAAAAATTAAAGATATTATTTTATTTATTTTCAAAAGTCATAGTTGAACGTCAACTACGCTAAGAAACAAATTTAATAATAATAATAATAATAATAATAATAATAATAAT
>NW_019649371.1:0-1146 GCF_002806865.2 Cucurbita pepo subsp. pepo
AGGAAGTGTTTTCACACCATTGACCGACATCGACTCATCTCCATCTTGGAGGAAAAGATCGACGATCCCAAGTTCTTTTACTCCATTCAGAAACTCTTTTCCGTCAGACAACTTGTAGAAGGTGAGAGGGCCCTTTACTACTCCGTCCCACATAGTGTACTACTATCGGCCCTACCAAACGACATCTACCTATATAAGCTCGATCAGTAAATAGGAAGGATCCGAGAGAAGTATGACATCCCGATTTCTCATTTTATGTTCTTAATTTATATAAAAATTGGTACAAATAATATAGAAAAATATATAACATGCATTAAAACAAAATAAAATCATTATAAAATAATTTATCGATCGAATGTTATTTAAATTTAATCACTCGAAATAATTCATCTTCAATTTATCCATATTTTTTTAATTCAATAATAAAATTTAATTTAATTTTTTTTTATAAAAATATATGTGTTTCTCATTAACCAATCATACACAAATAAAATCTAATTTTAAATGGGACAGAAACAAACAAACCACGTGGGGACTTATGCTATAATAACTCATAATTAATGTTTATTGTTTTAATTATTTAATTAACTTTAAGGTTATTAGTGTTAATCTCTTTTTCTAAATAAGTTAAGTGAAGGATTATTTGCAACTCGATTTTAATCCCGAGTAAACTGTGACCTCTTGTTTATAAGGAATTGTCCTTTGATTTGCATGGTTACGAGTAGTTTTTTTAGCTGATTCAATAAGTCTACCGTTTTTTAAGATCTTACCAAATAGGGAGCTGAGAACTCCGAAATAGTAAAAGTAAATTATTTGAACAGTGAAATCTCACATTTTTACTGGCTTAATAGAATCAATGATACTTAAAATAAAATACAATTACGAGAGTAAAAAACAATTATAATTATAAATGACTCATGAAAAATTAATTAGGTAAAAAATCTTAATTAATTAATTTTGCACCATAATCTATAGTCTATAAGATCTCGTTGTTTGTTTGTTCCTAAAAAAAAAAATCTTTAATAAATTTAATTGGATAAGATTATTTTTATTTTATTTTAATTTATCCATTTTTTTATTAAAAAAAATTAAAACCATAATAAAGAAAATTGATTTAAATAAACATAAATTTCAAAAATAAAAAAT
>NW_019649372.1:0-1145 GCF_002806865.2 Cucurbita pepo subsp. pepo
ATATTTGAAGCCCAAAACGTCGGCCCATAGTGGAAGCCCAAAACGTTAGCCGACATTGGAAGCCCAAGCGTCGGCCCATATTGGAAGCCCAAACCGTTAGCCCATATTGGAAGCCCAAAGCTTCGGCTCATAGTGAAAGTCCAAACCGTCAGCTCATATTGGAAGCCCAAACCGTCGGCTCATAGTGAAAGCCCAAACCGTCAGCCCATAGTGTAAGCCCAAAACGTCAGCCCATAGTGGAAGCCCAAGTAGGCCCAAGCTAGAAGCCCAAATAGGCCCATAGTGGAAGTTCAGATCGGCCATAGTGGAAGCCCAAGTAGGCCCATGGTAGAAGCCCAAATAGGCCCATAATGGAAGTTCATGTCGGCCCATAATGGAAGCCCAAATCGGCCCATATGGGAAGCCCATAAGGCCCATATTGGAAGCCCAAAACGTCGGCCCATAGTGGAAGCCCAAACCGTTAGCCAACATTGGAAGCCCAAGCCGTCGGCCCATATTGGAAGCCCAAACCGTTAGCCCATATTGGAAGCCCAAAGCCTCGGCTCATAGTGAAAGCCCAAACCGTCAGCCCATATTGGAAGCCCAAACCGTCGGCTCATAGTGAAATCCCAAACCGTCAGCCCATAGTGTAAGCCCAAAACGTCAGCCCATAGTGGAAGCCCAAGTAGGCCCAAGCTATAAGCCCAAATAGGCCCATAGTGGAAGTTCAGATCGGCCATAGTGGAAGCCCAAGTAGGCCCATGGTAGAAGCCCAAATAGGCCCATAATGGAAGTTCATGTCGGCCCATAATGGAAGCCCAAATCGGCCCATATGGGAAGCCCATAAGGCCCATATTGGAAGCCCAAAACGTCGGCCCATAGTGGAAGCCCAAAACGTTAGCCGACATTGGAAGCCCAAGCCGTCGGCCCATATTGGAAGCCCAAACCGTTAGCCCATATTGGAAGCCCAAAGCTTCGGCTCATAGTGAAAGTCCAAACCGTCAGCTCATATTGGAAGCCCAAACCGTCGGCTCATAGTGAAAGCCCAAACCGTCAGCCCATAGTGTAAGCCCAAAACGTCAGCCCATAGTGGAAGCCCAAGTAGGCCCAAGCTAGAAGCTCAATTAGGCCCATAGTGGAAGTTCAGATCGGCCATAGTGGAAGCC
>NW_019649373.1:0-1145 GCF_002806865.2 Cucurbita pepo subsp. pepo
AATCGAACTTGAAAATAGAAAGAAAATAAATAAGATAAAAGTTACGATACAAAATTCATATAAACTTTTAAAATGGGTAAATCGGAGTCGAATCCTCCCCAAATGTGGCTAAATTATTATTTTTCGAGTTGAAATTTATCGCCCATATCACAAACTACTAACCACTGTTTGAACCAAAATCACTTGCTGATTTGAGTATAATTTCTAAAATTGACGGGTAGATTGATTTTTACCTGTTCGAACACAAAAACTCACTTGTTTTGTGAGATCTCATATCGGTTGGAGAAGGTAATAAAACATTGGGTGTGAAAACTTCTCCCTAGTAGATGCGTTTTAAAATCGTGAGGTTGAGTGTGAAAACTTCTCTCTAGTAGATGCGTTTTAAAATCGTGAGGCTAACGAACGAGCTAAAGCAGACAATTACTGTTAGCAGTGGACTTGGACTATTATAAATAATATCAAAGTCAGACACCAAGCAGTGTGTCAACAAGGATGTTGGGCCCCCAAAGGGTGGAAACCACTTGGACTATTATAAATGATATCAAAGCCAGACACCAAGCATGGGCTATTATAAATGATATCAAAGCAGACACCAAGTATGGGCCATTATAAATGATATCAAAGCCAGACACCAAAGCAGTGTTATAAATGATATCAAAGTCGGACACCAAGCATGGGCCATTATAAATGATATCAAAGCCAGACACCAAAGCAGTGTGCCAGCAAGGATGTTGGGCCTTTAATGGGTGAAAACCTCTCCCTAATAGAGACGCTTTGCTTACCTCTCCCTAATAGAGAGGCGCGAGGATGTTGGGCCCCAAAGGGGTGGAAACCTCTTCCTAATAGAGCCACCCCTTCCTAATAGAGACGCGTTACCTCTCCTTAGTAGAAAGACGTTTTAAAACTATGAAACTAACGACGATACAAATATCTGGTCACAATCTAATCTTTGTTTGGAATTAAAATTAAGATAATCAATTTAGAAATTCATTTAATTTTGGTCTTCTTTCCAAAAATTGATTTTCTTGATTGATAATAAATACTTTAAATACTTTAAATAATAGAGAATAATATTTTTATATGGACATTATTTAATTATACTCATCACTTTTATTAATTAGGTAAACAACCAATTCACTTATATT
>NW_019649374.1:0-1145 GCF_002806865.2 Cucurbita pepo subsp. pepo
GTTCGTGGGTTAGGGCTCCGACTTAAGTCCAGCAGCTTTGCTTCCCTCGCCCAAGAATGGATAGTAATCCTTGATCTTTCTCCCCTCTTTTTTGACAGCTTTATGACGTCGTTTATGCACGATTTTATCGTCATTTGTCTACCTCTCGTTTATGTAATAACACGACATTCTTTTGCTCCTAAAACCAAAAAATCTTACCTAAGCCACGGAGAAGAAATGCTAAGTCCAAGCATTCCTCTTTATCTTCAAATGTCTTATTCTCCTTAATAATCTTTTAATTAATTTTATTTAAACTAATATTACAATTTTAAATAACTATTTTATTTCAATAAAATTATCCTCTAACAAAAAAAAATATTTACAAAATTTCTAATTATAACTTTGTTTCAATCAACTTGGTATTTATTTTTTATTTTTTATTTTTTATTTCAATAAACTTCAGAACATTGTATTTATTGTATTTATTTGTAACATTTGTATAACTTACGTCTCAAATTTCTCAATGTAAATTTATATTTCTAATATTTTGAATTACTTTTGAGTCACCTATTTTAAAAAATGAATAATATTATCACTATTTTACCCTCTAATGTATGTAACGATTCGTGATTCAAAGTTTCAAAAAGTGGGTCGTTATGCAATGAGAAAATGAGGCTCTATTGTTCAAGTTTTGATATCAACAATTATAAGAGAACTACCCATCTACTTTTGCTTATTTGAGAATGAGTGAATTTTATCTTCTAAGACAATTATTACTCTTTCAAGTCTCCAAAATTTTAGGCATTTGAATCAACTATAAAAATAATTACCATCTATAAACTTACACAAGATTATGATCAGAGTCGCATATGATCATCTGGTAAAATATTAATATTCTGTCGCCTACACTCCATCTCTTCCAAAGTAGCAAAATAAGTTTTAGAAAGTGCATAAGTGATATTTGTTCTAATGACCCAATTTTTCTTTTAAAAATATAAAGTCAATAGGATGCATGAAATTTCCAATAAATATATATATGTGGATATACATAGTTAAAAGTAGTTTACGGAATACTTGTAATAGACTAAAACCTTCCTAGAATCAATTTAAACTAACAATAGTGTAAATAAAACAACAAAACCAAAATAAGAAGAAAAAGAAAAAGA
>NW_019649375.1:0-1145 GCF_002806865.2 Cucurbita pepo subsp. pepo
CATGGAAGAACAATTGTGTTGGGAGGTGAAGTTTTTAATTTTCTTTTCTTTTGTACAAATGATGATGGTGGAATGAGTTTTTAACCCCTCACTTTTTACCCATCTCTCTGTAAATATTTAACAGTTCAGTGTGGAAACTGTGAATATTATTATTACCACTTAGTCTTTAGTTTGACTCTACTTCTGACTTCATATTTTTTCATATAAGAACTTCATGAACTTTATTAGTTCAAAATGCCAATGTTAACTATTTTAAAAGTTATAACAATTTAAAGTTAAATATAGCTAATTAGATTTTTTTTTAGGAGGTGATAGAGACATAGAAAAGTGTTCTATTTTGTGCCAATCTTATGTCCATATTTGAGAAAGAAATGCAAAATGTTCGAAGAGGCAATTTAGAAATTCGATAATTTACATTTTTGGTCTTTGAGATTTTGAATTTGTAATAAGTTCAGTTGTCGCTGTCGCTAATACTAATCTAATAAGTTCTTTAGGGATAGGACGTAATACTAATCTAATAAGTTCATTTGTCGCTGTCGACCGTGCATGCCCCCATAACCACATCAGCTCATCCTAAATGGAATGACTCTCTTGGTTACGCTGCGCACTGACCCGAGTCCCCATATCCGCTCTTCACCACCCGCAACCTAAGGAGAAATTTGTATTAGATGCTAATTACTAATCTAATAAGTTCATTCGTCGCTGTCTAACCAATTGCACCAGACCACTCGTGCACGCCCCCATAACCACATGAGCAAGCCCCCATAACCACACGAGCGCATCCTAAATGGAATGACTCTCTTGGTTACACTGCGCCCTGAGAGTCCCCATATCCGCTCTTCACCACCCGCAACCTAAGGAGAAATTTGGTTGACATCGAATTCAATCCAATAGTAAGCAACCAACTGATACAGTTCAGAATTTTTAAGATAAATATAATACTAATACTAATAATATTTAGTGGGTAACATAGGAAGGCAAAATGTGCGGCTAATTTTGTTTCAAATTGTATATAAACTCTAGAATAGATTGATTCACCAAAGGGGTATTTCCATTTACAGCTTATGTAAGGTGGGCGGCTCTCTCATAACATAACATTACAGAGGAAAGAATTAAAACATCTGTGCTGCAGACATACATAAAAT
>NW_019649376.1:0-1145 GCF_002806865.2 Cucurbita pepo subsp. pepo
TCCTGTGTACAGTAAAGTTTAACTAGCTAAATGATTCCTTACTTATTGAACATCATTTGTAAAATATGCATATTGCCACACAAACTTGGGCAATGAGGCAAAGTTCTTGCTTAACCAATCATGATATTTGGATACGACTAGGCTTCGTTCCCCTCTTCAAACAACGTGAGATCTCACAATCCACCTCTTGNATTCTCGCTAACACACCGTTCGGTGTCTAGCTCTGATACCATCTATAACAGCCCAAGCCACCGCTAGCAGATATTATCTGTTTTGGCCTATTACGTATCACTCTTTCACAATTTTAAAACACGTCTACTATGGAGAGTCTAGCCCTACTCCAACCAATATTGTCGTCTCACAATTTTAAAATGCGTCTAGCCCTACTCCAGTAAGAAAATAAATGTATTTAAGTTCCATAAACAGTCTCCAGTCTCCTAGAGAAAATAAATGTATTTAAGTTCCATTTGAATTCAAAATTATCAGTTTCCTCATTTAATTTTACTATTAATGTTTTTTTTTTGTCAATTACTTCCTTACATATCATTTATTAACAAAAGGCTTCATTTGGTGTAAATTTAATTTAAAACCATCCAATTAAAGATTGTTTTTTTTTCAAGAAAAAAAAAATTGAAAAAAATGGAAAATTTTAATTAAGAACCGACCTTTCACTTTCATTAATTTTTCTTCAGTTTAGTTTCCAATAATAATGCTATTAAAACTTCCACTTTTAAAGTAATTTGATGACTTTAAATAAAACCAAACTCCCTCTCACAATATTTTTCCATTTTTAATTTAATGACCTGAAATTTCTAAGATATTAATTTTTGTATAATGTAAAACAAATAATAAAATATCACCATAACTCGTTTTAATTGTGTATATATCATAAACAAATTCAAATTTAAGATATAAAATAAATTAGTAAATTAAAAAAAACGTATTTAGTTTATTTAAGGAAATAAAATCTTTGACTATTTTATTGAAGACGGAAAGTCTTAAAAAAAACATTTTTTCTTCCTTTTGCAAATTCCTTCCTTGCATAGAAAACTTTCTTTTATAAGATTTAAACTTAATTTTTTTTAATCCTCAAATATATAATTTATTGTAATATTTTTTAATTTTATTTATAATAATGGCTATGA
>NW_019649377.1:0-1144 GCF_002806865.2 Cucurbita pepo subsp. pepo
TTTGATGTGTCATACTTGTTTCTTTAATAAATAAATAAAAAAAAAAAATTAATTTAAAAAAAAAACTCTTTTTTTTTGTTTTTGTTATTAATTTAAAAAATGCCGAGTTTTCATTTTTCTGAAAATGACAATTTAATTATTAGTCAAAATCATAAACAATTTTTTTAAATTTTCAAAATTTTAGGAACTAAATATATATATATAGAAAACATGTATGAATTGTGGATATTTCCAAATTATAATTCCATTTTTATGTTTTTTATACTATGATCATCTCCCACGTGACATTATTTATTTTGAGTAAAGATTCATTTTATTTTTGATTTTATTATAAAAAATTCATCAACGACAATAAAGATATATAATTGTTTTTATTCATAAAATGCTATTTATTTTATCTATTAATATTTCAGATTTAATAAAAGTATTTCATCCAATTTAGTTTTTAGTCTGGACATTACTATACTTATATATTAATTTTTGGTTTATATTCTTAAATTTCCTAAAGAAGTTATCAATTTTGTAGGTAAACTATATAGTTATACTAATTAATTATGAAATAATAGAAAAAATACGGATTACATTTAAATTTTCTAAAACTTTATACATTTAAAAAGTCAAAGACTATAATAGTTATTAACCTTCTTAAAAGTTGAATTAATTAAAGTTTTTAAATGGTATAAAATCAAACCAACCAACATTAAAAATCCAAATTCCTATATTTTTTTAATATATAGTTTTTATTTTCATTTTGAAGGCCAACGAGTAACAAAAATCAATTAATATAAAGTGGGTATCGCTAAAAATCTTAATTTCAATTCTTATTATATTTACCGATAGTTATAAAAAGAAAGAATGCCCATCTTTTCTGATTAAATAAGATCAATTTCCACATTTTAACTGTCTTTTCTTTCCACTCATACGAACTTATTTCAGTGCATATCATAAAGAATTCAAGGTTACATATTGCAGAGAAAAAATTATCGAGACTCACTCGTTAACTTATCGAAATTGAAAAGGTTAATTTGTTTAAAATTTAAAAGAGATATATATAGAACAAAGGGAAGAACAACCCATGGTGAAGGCATCCACGTGGCAGGTGATGTAGCACGTGGAGTGGGATGTACCAAAACATTGGGAAGTG
>NW_019649378.1:0-1144 GCF_002806865.2 Cucurbita pepo subsp. pepo
AAGGTGGGGGAAAGAAGGTTGAAAAAGTGGGTGCTTTTTTTAATTATTTTATTTTTAAACCATATTTTGGAAGTAATGTTAAAATAATATTTATTATAAAAAAGTAGTTTAATAATTAAAAAATTATTTTAGTCCTTATATTATTATTATTTAATTAATATTGAAATTGGAGAAACTATAATTGAATATTTAGAAATATGTAGAAAAACCCAAAATATAAACCCCAAAATTGCATTATAAGCTGAAAAAAAATGTATTCTAACACACCTTTAGTGTGTCAAAAACGAAAAGATGTTAGTTCGTAGTTGTTATCTTTTTTTTTTTTATAGGTATTTACGTGATTCAATAATGAATTTGTATTTTGAAATAAAAAAGTTACTACTTCTACCAATAAAGTGCACTTTTCTTTTCGATAACTCAATTATAGAAACTTCATGGTGAAGCGTACTTTATTTGAAGCAATTCTATGTTAGGTGAACTCGTATGAATTTTCTTAGAATCCATGCGAGTGAGGACAAAACATGTTGGAAGGATTCGTGTTGGTATGTTGGGATAATCTTTACTCTTGAAAGCAAAAATTAGGTAATGTGACCATGTCACAAGAGATGCAGGGAAATGATTAGACCATCAGGTATCGAATTTGAATCATGAACATGAGTCATTACAAGAGTGAGTACTTGACATAAATTTTAGGTTTAGGGAATAAAGTTTAAGTTACGTTTATGGTGTTTTTATAATCGATTTATATATTGGGGACAAAATTGAAACCTAAAGATGTGATATATTTAGGCCTCATTTGAATCCTACAAGCTGTCATGCTCTCTCTTAAAATTGGATAATGACAAGAGGTTGAGGAAGTAATTGCTTGAACCCACCAAGGACTAACATCCTTCATATACTCTTATTTACACATCATTACATTAAATTCTTACATATTTCTCAACTATTTCCACTTAATGGGCAATCTCGACAAAGGGAACACGCCTACCATGCATGTGATGCAATAATAAATTTGTATTTTGAGAGGAAGAAATAGTCTAAACACATAAGTTATCGTAACAAAATTAGGTTTCAAACGTTCTATTCTATCCGTTCCACAATTTTATTGTTTGAACTTGATTGAACTAAAAAAAAAAAAAAAAAA
>NW_019649379.1:0-1144 GCF_002806865.2 Cucurbita pepo subsp. pepo
GGAAAGAACAAGAGCAGGTTCAGGAGCAGAGCAATGAAACCGATAGGTGAATGAGCTTCTCTTTCATTTTCTTTTCTTACTGTTACATCTAAAGAGTCTTGACTTGTTGGAGGGAGAGGTGCGAGGTCAAGGTGCTGCAGGGTTTCGGTTGAGGCTTTCTTTACTGGATGAATTAGCTATGAACCTATTTCCCTTGTTTACTCTTCCAGAAGGATTCAAGGAGAGAAAGAAGCTAAGCAGCTTTCCCTAGTCTTTGAATAAATAGTGAAACCCGAGTAAAAAAGTGAAATCTTGTTCAGTCTCATTCTGTTTACTCACTTGAGAGTATCCGTTTACCTCCTTCATTCAAACAAAGAGAAAGAGCTACAGAATATGCTTTACCTCCTTCGAGAATTAATAGGAAAAGGGGAAGGTTGTCTCTTACAGGGAATATCGTATAAGGGGAATTAATCTTATTGAGTCTTTACACAGTTCAAGAAGAGAAATAGGTTAGGTTCAATCAGGCGAAGGGAAGAACAGAGAAGAGACCGAGGAGTTCCATGTTCAAGAAGAAATAGGTGAAAGAAAGAATCTTTCTATTTTATCTTACCGAGTAAAAGAGCGAAATCTGGTTACGGAGCTTGACTTGACCTTCTCCTCATCATCCAGCCTATTCACCTTACCTTGTTACCTTACCTTATGATTGAGTTCTGTAGAATGAATAAGGAGGTTCGTCTTGACTTCCTAATTCATAAGTTTACACAGTTCAAGAAGGATTGATTGATTGAATATGCTCTAATTCATCTTGAGTAGGGTCTTTCCTTTCTCTTTTTGGTTTGTTTACTTCCTCTCTCCCCCCTTCTTTCTTTGTTCCGCTTCAGTAGCTTAGAGAATAGGGGTTTCGATCATCAGGTAATATCAGTTCATTTCGGAGAAAGAATGCTGCTTTAGAGTGAAAGAATGTAATATCGGTCCAGGAGAATGAATCGGAAAGGTGCGAAGCCACAAGACCTAGTTAACCTCCTTCCGGGAAGGGATGGTCATAGAGGAAAAGAAGAATAGTCCTGTTTACCCTCCTTGTTCAATCAGGTTCGTTCAGTAGTTCAGGATCATTCTCGTTTCATTAGATTCTTCCTTTAGTCTTTCACTGTAAAAAAGGATACGA
>NW_019649380.1:0-1144 GCF_002806865.2 Cucurbita pepo subsp. pepo
TTACTTCTATTTTATTTATTCATCTTATTATTATTATTATTTTTTTTTAATGACCTTTTTTCAGTTAGTATAGTTTTTTATTTTGAGATTTGGGTTATTTTATCCATTAATCTATACACAACTATATGAGTTGTGTTTCAAAATAAGATGGTTTTTATACCCTAATACATATATATTATCGTTACGGTGATACATGAGTGATACATGAATAATTTAATATATGTATCTACTAAATGAATGTCACTTTCATGATTTTTCATATATATATTACACTCATTCATAAATCTAAAAATATATAAAAGAATTATATATAGGTTACATTGGGATGTTAGAAATTTGATCTTTCAATAATATTGTTACTTTTTTTTTTTTTACGAGTCCAAGAACAACTCCATCAGTTATTTTAAGGTCAAACCACTATGATCTTCGATTGACCGACGATCAAACTACTAAAAAAATTGGGTTAAGGATTATACCATTTGGGCACCACACTTCACTACAAATTTAAATAATATAAGAAAAGTATTAAAAATCACAAAACTTATGTTAAAAAATTATTCGAATAAAGAAAATTAATTTTTCTAATAAGGTGAGTTCGATTTCAATTTAATGAATAATCTTTGAATCTATTCAATTATAGTGCTGTTATTATGAAGATATATAATATAAAATTGTCGAAAACTTGAAATTAAAAAAATAAAAAGAAAATGAAAACACTAGATTCACAAACTTTACCCTTTTCAATATATGTATATAATGAAATTTTGCTCAAACTTAGCAATCTAGTAACGGGTTGACTAAGTTGCCAACCAAAAGTAAATAATCCACAAGGGTTTAATTGTAAATTTCATAAATGGTATAATTTTTAAAAAAAAAAATAAATCCATCAAAGACGATTACTATTTTCCGTTATTTGGAAGTAACGTTTTTAATTATTCAAAGTAATTTTTATAGGATGAAAATCCCGTTTAAAACGGTAAAATCGAACATTAAGTCGATTTAAATAATTAAAAACATGTTTGAAAGTAATTTTAAGCATAACAAAAGTGATTTTAACCACTTTATGACTAGTCTTAAGCATGTATTTCTACCCGAGAATTACACAATTCTCGTTTCCTTTGGAATAAGTTCATATGAAAAAATC
>NW_019649381.1:0-1144 GCF_002806865.2 Cucurbita pepo subsp. pepo
GCTAAATCGATTTAAAACTTCCGCAACATACTTATTTTTTACATATAAAAATACCCTTTAATCTTACCTCTATTCTAAGAAAAAATTCTCATATGACTTAAGTCATTCATATAAAAAAAAAAAAATCATGGAACGTTTAAAACTCCTCCAATAATTTTACTTCTCCAATAATTTTTCATCTTCTCCAGTAAATAAAAGTTCATCAACATAAATGCTTACAATAAGAATTTTACCTCCCTTCCTTTAGGAAGAGTGTCTGCTCACTCGAACTTCTTTTGAATCATTCCTTAATGAAGTAGGATTCTATTGGACTAAACTAGGTTCCAGGTGCTTGTTTTAATCCATAAAGAGCTTTTTAGAGTTTGGACACCATCTCCTCACTTCCCTTCTTTTCGTAGCCTTTTGATTGTTCAACGAAAATATCTTCTTTTAACTTGCCACATAAAAAAGCTAATTTGACATCTAACTGATAGAGTTTCCAATCTTTTTGGGCGGCAAAAGAAAATAGGTGTGTACACTTCCATATAATCAATTCCATGCTCTTGTGTGTAACCTTTTACAACGAATCATGCTTTGTATTTATCAACTTTTCGAGGCTCATTTAGCTTGGTCTTATAAATCTATTTTACTCCTATTTTCTTTGCTCCAGCCGATAGAACCACCAAGTTCCATGTTTGATTTTTTTTCAATGGATTTGATTTCTTCATCCATAGCCAATCGAAATTTTGGGTTTTGGCCTTTTGACAGCTTCCTTAAAATTCACAGGATCTGAAATCATTAACAAAGTCATGTTTTCTTCATCCTTTTCAGATAAGCCTTCACTAGAGTTATAATCTCCTAACCATAAAGGTAGATGTCGATTTCTCCCCTCCCTTATTGTCAAATACGGTGCAATAGCTACTGAAAAATTATTTTCAGCAACTGGTTCAATTGTTTCAGCAATCGGTTCAGTCGTTTCTTTTGTGATTTCCTATTCTTTGTTTTTAGCAACGGATTCAATTGTTTCAGCAGCTAGTTCAGTCGTTTCCTCTATGATTTCTTCTTCTTCGTCTATGTTCTTATCAATTTCAATATTTTCCCCCAGTCCAATTTTGTTTCACCTTAAAAAATTTCAACCCCATTCACGATCTTCTTCGAAAGCTGC
>NW_019649382.1:0-1144 GCF_002806865.2 Cucurbita pepo subsp. pepo
TAATCGGGGTCAAAAACAGATCCGGGAGGGTCGAAACAGTGAAAATCGGGCTGAAAACAGGTGAGCCGAGCCGAACAGCCGCTGGAGCCGCCGGAGGGAGCCGAGCCGAGGGACTGCCTGCGCCGCTGTGTGACACGTGGCGGCAGCAGAGAGAGCCACGTCGAGCGATAGTGTCGGGTCGAAGCGCCGGTCGCAGTCCGGTTCGGGTCGTGGTTCGGGTCGTGGGCTGTGGAAGGCTACTGGGCCAAGACTAATCGTTGGGCCTCGGCTTACTGGGTTGGGCTGCAAGTGTTTGGTTTGCAGGCCGGCTCAATTGGACCGTGGGTCTAGTCTGGGTTGGTTCAACTAAATCGTAGCTTCTGGGCCGGTTTGAGGTTTGGGCCGCTGTAGTTGGGCTGGGCCGAAGCAAAGGCCAAGGGAGGAACGGGCTGGCTCTCCCGGGTTCTGGGTTCGGGTTGACCCGGATCCGTAGATCTCGTCTTCCTTACCCGACTTCGGCCAATTTTTCGGCGAGCTTTCTCTCTCCTTCCCGCGGCGTTTCCGTTGCCGATTTCGGTCCTCTTCCTTCCCTTTTCCTCTTTGTTCGTCGTTCTTCTTTCCTTTCTGGGAGTTTTGCGGCCTAAAAGCTCCTAAAAGCCACAGATCTAAGAATCGATTAAGAAACCTAATTTTCCGACCTCGGTTACCGACGACGACGCTTACGAAATAACACAAAACGCATCCTAAGTTATTGTGCTTTCGTTAGGGATCCCTCTTATGGTGGTAACAGGTCGTTTGGTGTCGGTTTGATGGTCGTTTGGTTTCGTTAGGGATCCCTCTTATGGTAGTAACACTCGCCGACGTTTGTCCGAAATCTCTCTCTCTCTCTCTCTCGAAATTTTCTCTCTTTTCTCCCTTTGCAGGTGTTCTGAAGATGCTGGGTGTCGTGGGCTGAGGGTGGGCATGCTGTGACCGTCGTTTCGCGTGGGTTCCGCGAAACTCGGCGGTCGCCGTAAAACTCGCGAGTTTTCCGGCGACTGAGTTTATTTTATTTATTTATTTTTTCGTTTTCTCGTTTTTCTCGTTTTCCTTTATTTATTTATTTATTTATTATTATTATTATTATTATTATTATTATTATTATTATATATATATATATTTTTTT
>NW_019649383.1:0-1143 GCF_002806865.2 Cucurbita pepo subsp. pepo
GGGTGTGGAAACTTCTTCCTAGCATACACGTTTTAAAAACCAAAACCTTGAGGGAAAGTCTGAAAGGAAAAACCTAAAGAGAATCATATCTGCTAGTGGTGGGCTTGGACCGTTGCAAATAGTATCAGAGCCAGAGACGGGGCGATGTGCTAGCGAGGAGGATGAGTCCTGTAGGGGATGGACATGAGGTGGNGACCGTTGCAAATAGTATCAGAGCCAGAGACGGGGCGATGTGCTAGCGAGGAGGATGAGTCCTGTAGGGGATGGACATGAGGTGGAGTGCCCCAAAGGGGGTAGATTGAGGTGTCCCACATCGATTGGAGAAGGGAATGAGTGCCAGCGAGGACGCTGGACCCTAAAGGGGGATGGATTGTGAGATCTCACATTGGTTGGGGAGGAGAACAAAGTATTTCTTATAAGGGTGTGGAAACTTCTCCCTAGCAGACACGTTTTAAAAACCTTGAGGGAAAGTCTAAAAGGGAAAGCTTAAAGAGGACAATATTTGTTAGTGGTGGGCTTGGACAGTTACAAATAGTATCAGAGTCAGACACTGGGCGATGTGTCAGCGAGGAGGATGAGTCCTGTAGGGGGTGGACATGAGGCGGTGTGCCAACAAGGACGCTATGCCTCAAAGGGGGTGCATTTGGGGGGTCCCACATCTATTGGAGAAGGGAACGAGTGCCAACGAGGACGTTGGACCCTNCCAAAGGGGTGCATTGGGGGGTCCCACATCTATTGGAGAAGGGAACGAGTGCCAACGAGGACGTTGGACCCTAAAGGGGGATGAATTGTGAGATCCCACATTGGTTGGGGAGGAGAACAAAGTCTTCCTTATAAGGGTGTGGAAATCTCTCCCTAGCAAACATGTTTTAAATCCGTGAGACTGATGGCAATACGTAACAGGCCAAAACGGACAATATATGTTACATGANGCTGACGGCAATACGTAACAGGCCAAAACAGACAATATATGTTAGTAGTGGGCTTGGACTTTTACATGAACAGTTTTGAATTCTCTGTCTCTACTTAGTTAAATCAATTATGAATTGTTAACCGAACCATAATAGGCTTACGCTATGAAGCGTCAAGAATACAAGTAGCAGTTCTTACCAAACTCCCAACCATGGATTGTGTAGTTCTTTT
>NW_019649384.1:0-1143 GCF_002806865.2 Cucurbita pepo subsp. pepo
CTATGGCTCCTGCATGTATCTTGGTTTATGATTATTTGACGTGTGTTATATTATGTTTATATTATGATATATGTTATGTCATGTTGCAACTTATGCAATATTATCAATTACCCTATGATATGATTATGCTACGTCATGTAACTATGTTATGTTGTTGATGTTGTATGATACATAAACAACCATATGTCACACCATGTAAATTATGTTAATACGTTCGCTATGCCTATGAGATATTAAAAAGTTATGTATGTTAATCATGAAAGATATGACAAGTATTATGTATGTATATCTTAGAGTAACGTCATGTCATACAAAATTGGATGTATAACTTGCATTATAAGTGTGTAACGACTCAAGATTTTTACTGTCATCATAGCATAATCATTTTTGTCCGAAAATAAGCATTTACAACTTCATCATAAAACATAAACTTTATCTAAAAACACTCTAATGGACTAAGGCGTTTGAAAACATCTTTAAAACAACACAACGAAATATTAAATGAAATAAATAATCATTAAAATTAAAAATATCATATCCTAACCTAAGTCTAAGGCGCTTACACATGTGAGTCGTGTGTAGATGAGTACTATCCATCCAATTGTTTGGATTGAAGGCCACCTAAGAGACTGATTTTAATTATAGGTCCCTATTCATGATTGTATGTATTTGAATTCATTGATCCCAATAACCGAGTCACTTATGGAGTATTTCTTAAAATATTAAAGTCATGTATTACTCTTATATTTCAGGTAAAAGCAAGTCACTCCTATATGGCGAACGACGGTATCACATCAAAGACCATGAACCTACATAGGGTAGTTACATTTCTTTTCATAGATCTTAGGTTAGTATAGGACATTGCTTTTTTAACATTTTTCCTAGTTTTATTTTTAATTTACTTTGTGTTGTTTTGAGACTCTTTTATAAACGTACAAGTCAATGACATCGTTTTATGAAGTTGTCTTAAATGAATGTTTCAGCATAAAAAAATTGTGTCATGCATGGAGCAGCGACTCTAAGTCAGTAGAAAATTGAGGTCGTTATAAGGTGGATTAGAGATAAATTCGGGGAAGGGGGTGGGACGTTGTTACAATTTGTGAATTGTTCTATATTCGGATTAGGAAGTTTTTTTTTTTTTTT
>NW_019649385.1:0-1143 GCF_002806865.2 Cucurbita pepo subsp. pepo
AAAACAGATTTAATACACATTTTGTATCTAGCTTTCCATAATCATCTTATATTCGCAGTTTCTATAATAACACGCTAAGTCCGGCTAGCTAATTTCATAGGTGGTAGCATGCATGCTTGTTCCTAGCGGTTCCTACAAGTACTGCTCGTGGGAATCCAAATGGCTACTTACTTGGTTGACGCGTGCCTTCCCAAGCTCGAATTATTTGCCGGAAAAGGTTCCAAAAATTCTGGAATTTCCTTGACAGGTCCTAATTCACATAAAAATAGGATCAGAGTTGAAATCGGTGCGAAAAACAAGCAAACGGAGGTCGAACGGAGGGAAAAAAGATCACCCACGCGCCTACACGCGCCTGCACGCGCTCTAGAGGGTGTTTTACGCGCGGCTTTTTACGTGCTTCTTTCTGTGCAGTTGCGGGTCGAGACGGGTCGGTTCGGACAGGTCAGAGCGGTCTCGGGCAGTTCGGTTCGCGTGCGGAGCGCCGGTTCAGACTCGGGCCGACCTGGTTGCGCACGCCTGATGCGTTTCCCCAGCCCGCGGTCGCCACGTGTCGGTCGTCGGTCCTACCGCGCTCCTCCGTACGGCGGCTGACGCGTGGCGGCGATGCCTTCTCTCTCCTGCATTTTTTCCAAATTTTCCAGAAACCGTGAGTTTTGCGTTTTCGATCCATTTTCTTCCGATTTTCTTATCTTTCAATCCGTAATCCATATCAACAAAGTTTCTTCACGAAAGTTGTAGATCTCATATTCTACTCATTCGAAAGAATTTCCATAAATTTTTCTGATGATCACAGATCTTATTATTTGAGTTCAAATTCGGAGAAAAACACGAGTTCTTACCGAAAATCACGTTATCTTTAAACTCCGATTCGAACGCCGATCTTGGCCGCCTTCACTTTAGAACTTAACCAGATAGCGCTGTTGAGGGTAAGAGTCCAAGGATCAACACAAAACGTTGCTAGCACACGAAAATCTTGATGACTTCTCAATGTAGATACTCGTGGACTAACCTGAAGTTCTTGAACGTTTTGTCGAAATAGGAAGGTGCGATTCGTGAGAGCACCTTCCCTCGAGCTATCTGACGGTTTAGATTGGGGACTCGATTCTCTGGCGTCGGTTCTGATCCGATCTCCTATGGCGATTT
>NW_019649386.1:0-1142 GCF_002806865.2 Cucurbita pepo subsp. pepo
AAGTGATGATTGCCGAGCAACACGCTGTTTCGTTTGCAGCTGGTTTAGCAACAGAGGGTGTCAAGCCATTTTGTGCTATATACTCATCCTTCCTTCAAAGAGGGTTTGATGAGATGAAAGTTGTGAAAAAGATTAATTTCAGTTGAAAATGTTGTGTTCGCCTTATTACTATCTTATATGCAGGATTGATCATCGAAGTGGTGCATGATGTAGATCTTTAGAAACTCTCTGTCCGGTTTGCAATGGATCGAGCTGATTTGGTTGGTGCGGATGACCCGACACATTGTGGAGCATTTGATATAATATTACATGGCTTGTTTGCCGAACATGGTGGTCATGGCTCCATCTGATGAAGCTGAACTAATGCACATGGTTGCAACTGCAGCAACCATCGACGATAGACTGAGTTGTTTTCGGTTTCCGAGGGGCAATGGGATCCGAAACGTTCTTCTACCTGACATGACAACAAAGGAACTCCAATAGAGGTTAGCATTGAAGAAGTTAGAAAACACTGTCAAGTAAAAGTATAAGGTTCAATGGTTCAATGGTTCAACAATGTGCAGGAGCTTCAGAATTGCTGAAAACAAGAGGCATTGCCCGAAGGGTGGCAGATGCCCAGATGCCAGATTTCTCCGGCCACTGAGTTTATCAGATAATTGGCAAAGGAACATGAAATTCTGATTACTTTGGATATACATTAAATAATTAAAGATACTTAAGACGAAAGAAGAAATAATAATAAATAAATAAATAATATTGATAAAAAAATATTAGATAATTAAAAATAGGAAAATAATAAAAAATATTGAATAATTAAGAATTTAGAAGGGGAGAAATAATATTGATAAAAAATATTAGATAATTAGAAATAGGAGAATAATAAAAAATATTGAATAATTAAGAATTTGGAAAGGAGGAAATAGAGGTCATAGAAAATGAATCAATTATCAGTGAGATAAGTCGGATATGCTTCTATACTGATATGCTTCTATACTAATATGCTTCATAATTTAAATACTAATTTCTATACTGATATGCTTCTATACTAATATGCTTCATAATTTAAATACTAATTTCTATACTGATATGCTTCTATACTGATATGCTTCTATACTGATATGCTTCTATACTAATATGCTTCT
>NW_019649387.1:0-1142 GCF_002806865.2 Cucurbita pepo subsp. pepo
ATTAAAAAAATTTCTGAATAAGACAAAGTTGATCGAGGACCAAGAAGGAAAAAAAAAAAAACTGAAATTAGAAAGCAACGTGCCCAAATTCTCACAAAGAAACTAACTAGAGTTAAATTTGCACATATGCTAGAGTTGCTTGAATAATTATTTAATAATATTATTGACTTGAATAAGTTAAAAGAAATTATTAATCGGTTGGTCCTTATTTGTGTGGAAAATTTAGAAAATTTGTTGGTGACTTTTCCACTATAAATACCCCACGTGAGAGAGGTATATTCTTCTCACACCAACAAAAGAGAATTAAAGAGCACAACGGCTCAAGGTTCTCCTATTCAAAGATCTTCAAGCTGTTTTTTATGCTTAAATGGTTTATTTTGGCATATTTCCATAGTGAGCTATATCCAACCCTTTAGAAGAAAAATGGAAGTTGAAGAAGAATTGAAGAAGATGATGGAAGAAGTGGAAGGCATGGGGGAGAAGGTAGAAGCCAAAGTGAATTACTATGACACCAAATTACACACCATCATTGTCGCTTATTTCGTTTGGGAACGTGTGTTCTTCTTCGGTATCTCCAAGAAGACGTTTCCTTCCACCATTTCTACCCTCAGCTGCAATGGAAACTGGTGGGTTATTCTTGCTTTGAGTTCTTCATGCAGCTTCGTTTACGTGCTACTTTTTTTCGACGCTGCTCTCATGCTCTACCGCCACGAAAATCAACTCCATCTCATCCTCCAAAAACATGCTCAACTTTGCCGACATCTGTTGGCAATCAAAGAAGAAGAAGCTGACACCAAAGCTTCTTTAATGGAGGCCGGAGATGAGGCCAGCCATGGGTTGTCGCTTGAGGAGGAATTGATGCTCATAAACTCGACCTCACCATTTAGGAGGAGGCCTTGGGAGAGGAAAGTTTATGTGTACACCATCTTTTGTGCTTTGATTGGCGTTGCTTCTTTGGAACTATACGCCTGCAAGGCTGTGCTCTGCCCTTGAACTCCCCAATACAACCTCTACGTCTCTTGTTACTTGCATAAAAGTTTGATATTATGTTATTGTACGTGTGCTATCTATATCTATTTCATACTCTTGTTTTTTTTTTTTTTTTTTTTTTTTTTTTTTTTTTTTTTTTTTTTTTTTTTTTT
>NW_019649388.1:0-1141 GCF_002806865.2 Cucurbita pepo subsp. pepo
CTGGGTAGTTCATAATAAGAAAATCGTCTCCATTGGTGATATCCATAACTCCACTAAATGTACGAGGTCATACCATTTTAAATCCCATAAATATCTTGCCACTCATGTATGTTACAAGCTATTGGTTTGCTCGATGGCCACCATTACTTGAACCATGGCCTGGAAAGATTCCCACATCAGATTCTTCATGGGGTCTATTCCCGCCAATGGTGTTGTTGGAGGTAGTGCAGCCACGTATTTTCTTGTTACAGAGCCTTCACAAGTTGGGCTCCCTCTACCTCTACCTCTACCCCTACCTCTACCCCTTCCTCCACGTCCTCTAGGCGGCATGGTTCTAAATCAACACACAATTTTTTTTAAGTCTACTATTCCTAACATAAACTACATAATTTTCCATATTATCATACACATATAATTAAGCGAAAAATCGTGCCGTCAACAACAATGTAGTCAATTGCATTTAAATTGGATCATCATTTTTAGGAAAGAGAAAAAATCGTAATTGATTGATGCATAGGCCAGTTTTACCAAGGAAAATTAGAATAATTAGAATGGATTCAAAATGACTCCTTTGATTGGATAGTCATCAGTTGGGAAAGAGAAGAAAAAATAATAGATTGAAAATGGCTTTGGGATAGTAGTTTTTAAGAAAGAGAAGAAAACAGAATAGATTAAAAATGGCGTTAATTGGACAGTCATATTAGTAAAGAGAGGAGAACAAAATTGATTGAAATTTGTTTTATAATTGCATAATAAGAGAAAAAAAAAATACAAAGAGGAGAGAAACAAAGTGGTAGAACAGGAGAGAAGGAAAATAGAAGAGATGAAAAATTATTATTATTTGTATCTAGAGAATATAATATTATAACAAACCATAGTTGGATTGAATGATTCAAAGCCGCATGAAATAATATTGACATATTTTCAATTTAAGTTTTAGAAAATTTAGAAACAATGAAAACTTGGAATTCGATTTTTACTGAGACTGTTTTAGAGCCGTATTTCACATTGTTAGTTGGATTATTAATTAAAATGTGAAATACTAACAAAAGGTGACGAACGGTGGGATATGAAGCGAATTCCAGCAACCTTTGGAGCAACTCTCAAGGAACGGGAGCTTACGTTAATTAAATTAGGGAAG
>NW_019649389.1:0-1140 GCF_002806865.2 Cucurbita pepo subsp. pepo
TAGAAAGAAATTTTGGAGATTTACCTCAGTGAAAAGAAAAATGAGCTTAAACGAAAAGGAGGAAGAAGGTTATTCATTAGTGCCAAAGGTATAGAAGTATGCCTCATCTCATCCCAAGGACTTGATTATTGGTGATCTTGAACAAGGTGGGAAAACTCGTTCCTCATCTCATCCCAAGGCCCAGCCTCACGACCTGCACACTCGAGGACAAGACCTGAAGTCTGCGCCTCCACCCGACACGCGTCTCTTCGCCCGCAATGACACGGTTTCACTCATGCGGACGTCGACTCCTTCGGCTTGACGTGGCGCGGCCTCTTGGCTAAAAAACACATACTTCGACTGCATATACATATGTAATATATGGTTTCCTACATTTTCGACCCTCCTCAACCCATTTTTTATCTTATTTAAGGCAAATAAGCTCAGTATACACCCTATCACTAAAGATGAATCTGGCGGTTCATGGTCAAAATTGCTTACAATTGGTCCTATTTCTGGAGTTGACAAGTCATGGTTGGTTGTGAGCTCCCATGAACTTCTAATGGAGCCCAACAAAGGACATGTAATCTTGTACAACATTAAAACTCAACAAATCAAAGAACTCCCAATAAAAGTTGAAAACACCCTTGGATTGGTATGGCAACGCTAGAGGGGTGAATATGGTTTTACCAATAAAAGTTGAAAACACCCTTGGATTGGTATGGCAACGCTACAGGGGTGAATACGGTTTTACCAATAAAAGTGTTTAAACGTGATTAATTTTTCTAATAATGGAAACTTTTTACAAATAAGTAAAGATGATAATTACTACAACAAAATAATTGAAGTCAAACAATAATCAAGCAGAACATGCAATAAATCACAATAATAATTTTGAAATTAAATAGGAAAGAGTTAGAAAAAATGACACCGTAGTTTTATAGTGGTTCGGTCAAACTCGACCTACTCCACTCTCCAAGCGCCTCTTGAAAATTTGAATAAAGAACTTTCTCGACTCTTTCCACGGATCAGAGCCAAACCGCTACACCGCTCTTTTTACGAGTTCAAGAGCAAACTCAATCCTTTCCACGGTGCAAGATCAAATCGATACAAGCATTTTCATTTGTCATTTGTAGGACAATCATTTAAATCAATACTATA
>NW_019649390.1:0-1140 GCF_002806865.2 Cucurbita pepo subsp. pepo
TTGGCTGGCAGATATGCATCACCCTATCTCTTACAAATGTGAATGAATGGATGCCCTAATTCCACGATTTAAACCTTCCTTCTAATTTTCTCTACCATTTACCTATTTTTTAATTATTAAAAAAAAAAAATCATTATCTTTAAGATATTTTTTCTTTATAAAAAATATATTTTTAAATTATTGGTCGAAACATGGTTGATTAAACGTATTATCCAACCTGAAACAATTGTGTAAGATTAGAGATGACGGTTATTGAATGAGTTAAACAAAACCTGGGTTCGCAAAATAATCAAGAAAGTTCGTATAAGTACAACACACACAAGCACCACCCGACTCAAGTGGACCAGAAAACGTCTTTCGGACCTTATGATATGAACCAAGAGACATCAATCATACAATATGCTTCAATGAAGATATAAAGAAAATATTGATTAAATTATCAAAAGATATTTCAATTCATGCCACAGAATGAAGTTCATGTTATAAATTTCATTAATGTATTTTAAGATTTTTTATTTACTTTAATTTATAATTACATAATGGTTAATTATAGGCATTGAAGTATGAATGTTATAACTGTTGGAATGCTTTTAATAGTTTCAGTTTCATTTTGAGACTATATAAAGGTATGTATGTTGTATTTGTAAGTAGACTTGGAAAATATAGTAAAAGAAGCATTTGTGCAGTTTCTTTGCAATTCTACGTAGTTTAGATTGCATGTAGAATCATTCAAGCTCGACATGATCAATATTGCTTGTGGAGTGATTCGAATCTCAAACAATGTTCTTGCTTTTAGATATTTGATCAACAAGAATCATTCAAGCTCGACACGATCGATCTTGCTTGTGGAGTGATTCGAATCTCAACCAATATTCTTGCCTTGAGATATTCGATCAACAAGGTAATCCGAATCACCTTATAAGAGTTCCAGCTTAGTCTCGGAATTCTCGAATGATCCAATTTGGCACAAAAAATGGGAACCTTGAATGCACCCCGAGCTTATTTTAGTAATACGACCGGTGAGTAATCAAATATGTCTAATATTGACTTATTATTATAATTTTAATTAATTTATTATAGTAGTTTTTTTTTAATATATATTTATTATTATTTCATATATTTGAGGAAATTGTAATTAAA
>NW_019649391.1:0-1139 GCF_002806865.2 Cucurbita pepo subsp. pepo
ATAAGGGCATAGATGATGATCAAGAACCCAAAATGCAGAGCCCAATTTCTCTTGAACTTACCCAAATAGCTTTCCGGCGGCTCCTGGTAATGAATCTCAAAGTCGTCCTCCGCCAGGCTGCCATCGAACCCTCCGGCAAGCCTCATCTTGATGTCTCTGAGCTTCTGAGTGGCCAAAGCCAGAGTGAGCTTATGGCAGCGGCGCTGGTACTTGAAGCCATTGATGCAGCGGAGGGTCTGAGCGACAGAGACGTAGAAAGAGAGATGAGAAACGGAGAGAAGAGCAATGGGGATCCAGGAATGGCGGCAGTGGAGGCGATGGGAAAGGGATTGGGCGAGGAAGATGAGGCCCAGGAAGATGAAGAAGAGGTGGAAGAGGTGGAAGAGCTGTTTCTTTTGGAGATCTATGGCCCGTTTCTTCTCCAGGGTCTTCTCGAAATGGAGCTGGATTATGGTGTTTAGCGCTTGGAGGGCTGTTTCTTTCGACATTTGGCCAGGGTTGCTTCCCAGATCCGCCATTGATGATGAGCTTCAAGCAGAGGATAGGGGTAAGTGTTGTGCTGGAGTGAGAGCGGTGTGGACACAAGGGGTTGTGTAATTTGGGGGTTTTTGTTGTCGACAAATTTCAACTAATCTTACCATGTGAGAATAAAATATATATGCCTCTATCAGTATTAAATTAATTTATTAGAAATCCCCGAGGCCTAACTTTTTTTTCCATCCCGTCTAGTGATGAGAATGAGGATCACTTCCAAACCGTTGAGAAAGGGAGATTTTAGGGTTAGATCTAAAAGTTCTTTAGCGATCGCGTTCATTCTCTTTCACACCTCTCAACCGGGTGATATCTAAATTGATTGTCATTATCCCTGTTACCGATGATACCCCTGATGGACGATATCCGATAAATGGGTTAGTATAGATCTGTTATCTCGAACCCTATTGGATATGCTCCCAGATTAGAAAAGTGAATTAAATTTGGATACTCCTTTCTATGATTAAAGTTTAATGTTAAGCTAATTATTTTATACAAATGAGATAATAAGTGTATTTTTTTAATTGAAAGAATATCTTGTGCCCCACAAAATCATGGGATAAAAAATACTTTGTATATCATAACATTAATTTATTTATAAAAAAAAA
>NW_019649392.1:0-1139 GCF_002806865.2 Cucurbita pepo subsp. pepo
TATGAAACACGTTTTATTATCTTCTTATTTAAAATTTAAATCAGGATTCGAAATCTGATGGTGTCCCCACTCACATGGAAGTTTTATGGTTGAATTGCTGAAAAACTTAGTCTCGTATCGATTACTCTCATTCAAATGTGGTTTCATTCATCATTAACACTTAGATCAAAATTTAGTCTCGTACATATTCTAAACCAAAATTGAGAATTGTCATACTCGNTCGTTTATGGGTCTATTAAATTAGTCGTTCTTTTAGGTATCTATCTTAAGCGGATTGACGCAACTACATGACTTAGGGTTCTTTTTGGGCTTTTCCTTATGCGTTTTCCCTCAAAGTTGTAAAACGCGTCCACTAGGGATAGATTTTCACGCCTTTATAAGAAATGATCCACCATATATCTTTGTAGAATGACATTGTAAAATTTAAGCGTAAGAAGCTACATGACTTTGTTTTTTTTTTTTTTTTACCCCTAAAAGCCTCAAACAAAGCTAATTTCTCTTGTCCGAAGCATACTGTTAATCTAATAAAGCTCAACTATAGGGATGGATACAAGTTGGGTTGGAGCAATCTTTTGAAGCAACCCAAAATCTCGTGTTGATTGGATTGATGACTCGAGTAATCTGAAAAGAGTTTACATGGCTCTATTTTTTAGTTGAATTGGATTGGGTTGGACGGTCAAGTTATTTTTTTTAAGAAACATACTTATTTACTTACATTAATAACTAAAATATCATAAAAGCTCAGACATCAAACATTCATAAGTCAGAATACACTCAGTAATATCAACAAAGTTAAATATTCTTTATTTTCATAAGAATCTTGAGTAGTATAGGATTAGCTTAGATTGTAACCCCATTTTTAAGTTTGTCAAGTCAGGTCAACCGAAGATTGTAACCCTATTTTTAGGTTGGTCAAGTCATGAATCTACTCAAATTCTCAGTCTTTCAAAAATTCAACTCGGAAAGAGGAGGACTCAACGATCATTCGTTCGCCGGAACCAGAAGTCAAAATTTTGGAAGATAGGAATCCCGTAAAAACTTCTTTCGAGGAATGGGACAGATCGGGTCATTTCTCGAGAACTATAGCTACGAGTTCTAATACTACCACTTGGATTTGGAACCTTCATGCTGATGCTCAC
>NW_019649393.1:0-1137 GCF_002806865.2 Cucurbita pepo subsp. pepo
TTTTTTTTTTTTTTTTTTTTTAATATATATATATTTTTAAATACTTTTAAAATTTTAAAATATTAAAAAATGTGCCCGACTGGGTGGAATAGTTAGTACCGTATTTTAAATATCTTGTTTCTTATATATTTGTTTTATTTACTTTTTAAATATCTTCTTAGTTCCTCGATCTTTAAGATTTCTCTTATTTTTCTTTCTATTTTCCTGACCCGATAACTTTAAATAAAAATGAGAAGTTATCTCATCATTTTCTAGCGTTAAAAAAAATTAACACACAAATAATTAATTTATTTTTAAGTTTGATCCTTTCAAATAAATTATATATATGTATATATATAAACCCTAATTCTCAGTCGAACTATCCAAGTTTTTGTTCAACTAAGAATCTTGAAGTGAAGTAATTAACACCTCCTGTTGCAAATTTCGAATATAAGGCTAGAATTACATTACCTCTCCGATCGAATTCTAGAGACAAGATTTGAAAACTTATTATATATGAAGTCACTCTACAATCAAACTTGATCAAGGTTTGATTGAATGCCTCAAATGCAATTCTATAACAAGAATGGGATGAAAATATAAATGACAAATGATGCTCGAATTTACATGGGAAATGTCTCAATTTGAGATCTGAATTACATTCATTCACGAATCTCATTTTTATGTAACATATTGTGGATATTTATAGTCTCCTGATAAATGAAGACGTTTGTGGCTGAGATTTATTCCCGATCCTTTTAATGACGAAAATTGACCCTTTGACCCTTACATAATTGAAATTAAAAATAATACATTCAAACCATGGTTGGTTTGCTGGCTAAGAAGACCGACTCTAATCTTCTTGACATTTTTTTAATCTTGTCAATATATATATATGTACGGACATTGAGAGTTTCTTATTTTTATTTAAAATTTTAATATTTAAGAAACTAAAAATAAAATAATAAATTAAAAAAAATACAAATATATATATATATATATATATATATATTTGAATAAAGAAAGGAGAAGATTAATAAAATATTTTTTATCAATATTAATAATTTTCCTTAAAAAAAAAATTGTTAAGAATATTTATTTATTATTTTTTTTTTTTAAGTTTTGATAAAATTCAGATTCTGTATTAAAATATTCCGT
>NW_019649394.1:0-1136 GCF_002806865.2 Cucurbita pepo subsp. pepo
AAAAAAAAAAAAAAAATAAAGTGAGTTTGCTAAACCTATGTTACGTGTTTGAATATTTTTGTTAAAATAACACCCTGTAAATAAGATATTGTCATTTTTTTACTTTTCCAAGATTTCACAGTATGGAAGTATTGTATGTCTCTTCTTACTAAACCATGATTTTATGCGGGACCTCATGCATGTTGTGTGTACATCGAGCAGTGATTACTTCTCTTCATATATTGTAGACACGTACTTATAAAATTGATTTTGAGTCCTATTTCTTTTCATTGTTCGACTGCGTGACTGCACAAGCCCACATCGTGGCTTAGGGTTTATGAAGATAGGGTAATCACCTAGTAGGTCCACGTGCATGTAGGGAGACTATTAGTAAAGTATTATATGCGCATCCAAACACACCTAGAAATAGTGAGTTCACTTATTAAGTATTTTTAAATACTTCATTTAGAATTTGGATTGATAAAAATTATTAATTTACGCGATAACTAATTTTTTTTCTTCAAAATGTTACTTCAACCAAACTATTTAATTACATAAATTCCACTTAATTTACTATTAATTAGTTAATTAATTAATAGTTTTATTTAATTTTTAGAGTAGGTTAATAAATAAATAATAATTAATGTAATTTTACTTGATATCTTTATACTGACATCGTCCAATTTNTAATTAATGTAATTTTACTTGATATCTTTATACTGACATCGTCCAATTTCATTAACTTATTCAATGTAGTAGCGAGAAGAAATATCTCTCATCTCTCTTCATTCCGTGTTTAAAGTTGGATTCTCCACCCCAATCAGGGTGGGTCTCTAAACTCCCGATGTTAAATGAACATATCTAATTTTAATTTTATGGTAGATTGAATCACTTTGGTCTAAACATAATGAGTTTGGTTCGGATCTTAGATCCATAAAACTGACTCGACCGAACAACCTAACTCACCATGACGATATAAGATCGTTAACTCAATATTCATTCTCATCTTAAAACAAAGATCGTCCTATAAAAGGCCCCATAACTTGGCTACTCAGTTCATCATCACAGCTTGGCCAATTTGGTTGAAGCAAATGGAATCCATAAACATGAGCTCTAAGGAAGCCATTATGGGTCCTGAAAAGCACACACTTTCCTTA
>NW_019649395.1:0-1135 GCF_002806865.2 Cucurbita pepo subsp. pepo
CTTCAAGAATCAAATCAATAGGAATCAGAAAGAAAAGAGAACGAGTGAAAGAGGTAAATCAGGTTACGGAGAAAGAAAGAATATGTATCTATGCTTTACCTTACCTTGTGAAAGAATAACTCACAACATAATCACTTCCTTCTAACTAACTAACAATAAGAAGAATTAAGGATCCAGCCAGAGCTCATATCCCCTACTATAGGTCAAGCAAGAAGGGAAAGAATAGAGAAGATACCGTAAATAAAGGATAGGTTGCTTCGTTCAGGGGCCAGGATCAAGAATCAATTAATAGATTACGGCGGAGTGAAGGAGAAAGAGTGTTGAGGCTTTCCTTTTTCTTAGTGCTTGCTTTAACTGGTTCAAGAAAGAATAGTAGTATAGTTCAGGCACCCGAGGTTCATGAGAGAAGCCGAGGGGATGGAAGGAGAATGCATCAGGGAGTGAGGAAAGATAAGCCAAGCAAGCCTATTTACCTTGTGTTTGAATACGGAGAGAACTGATAGTTTACGAGGAAAAGGAGAGAAGGAGGAATGAATCTTTAGTCTTGACTTACAGTATAGGATTGAATAAGGTAAATAGGTGAAGGTTGAACTATCTCTTTTCTTTCACGAGCTAAATAGGTCTTTGTTTGGTAATATCGGGGCAGGGGCAGGATCAAGAAGAAAAAGGGGCGAAGCCTTAAGACCCGTAGGGCGAAGAGGTGAAGACGCGAGACAAAGGAGAGGGGTGAGGTTCAGTCTCATTCATCTCTTTCCGTTGAGAGTCTTGAAAAGAAAGCAGCTAAGGAGCGAAGCGGTGAGCCCGAGTTGTAGAGGCGAACGAGCGAAGCGGCTCGACTGTAAAGAAGAGAAGTAAAATTAGGTTCCGGTTCAAGAGTTAAAGGAGGTGTAGGTAAGGTCATAGAGTCAAAGAAAAGGTTCTTCTCATCCAGCTTACCTAGTTAAAGAGTGAAATCAGGGACAGAAGTAATAACATAGTCCAGCCAGAAAGGAGGTTACAGTTCCAGAATCTATAGGTGCAAGAAGGATTTCATATGCTTTACCTTGTTCAAATCAGGTCAGGTAATATCGTCAAAGGAGTTCGGTTCAGTCTTCACTTCTAAATTCCCTTGTGTTGGAATAAATAGGTGTAGGAG
>NW_019649396.1:0-1135 GCF_002806865.2 Cucurbita pepo subsp. pepo
CTTGTAGTTGATTCCTTATCTTATCACATATTAACATAACTAAAAACACGGGATGGGTTTGTATGAATAAACTGGTGAAGCAAATTAGAAGTTTGTTGATTTATGCTTAATCATGAAAGCGATGAATGATGGGTACATATCCAAGTGGCTGTAGTTTAGTGGTGAGAATTCCACTATTGAAACATATTCACATAACTCAAAACACGGATGAGTTTTTATGTNATAGTTCAGTGGTGAGAATTCCACTATTGAAACATATTCACATAACTCAAAACACGGATGAGTTTTTCTGTGAAGCAAATTAGAAGTGATATGAACAAGGGACATAATCATACAATATACTTCAATGAAGATGTGAAGAAAATATTGTCAAAATTATCAAAAGATGTTTCAATTCATGCTACATTGAAGAAGAATGAAGTTTGATTGTTGTAAATTTTGGGTGGGTTACAATTTAGAGTAATTTAGAGTTATTGTATTTTAAGACATTTTATTTACTTTAGGTTACATTTACATAATGGCTAATTATGGCCATTAAGTATGAATGTTACAACTTTTGGAATGCCTTTAATAGTTTCATTTTGAGGCTATATAAAGCCATGTATGTTGTATTTGTAAGGTAGACTTGGAAAATATATTAAAAGAAGCATTTGTGCTTTTCTTTAGCCAATGGCTAAGTTTCTTTGCAATTCTATGTAGTTTAGATTGCATGTAGAATCATTCAAGCTCGACATGATCAATCTTGCTTGTGGAGTGATTCGAATCTCAAACAAGTGTTTGAGATATTTGATCAACAAGAGTCATTCAAGCTAGACATGATCGATCTTGCTTGTGGAGTGATTCGAATCTCAATCAAGTGTTCTTGCCTTGAGATATTCGATCAACAAGGTAATCCGAATCTTATTCCCCTTGTAGTTGATTCCTTATCTTATCACATATTAACATAACTCAAAACACGGGATGGGTTTGTATGAATAAACTGGTGAAGCAAATTAGAAGTTTGTTGATTTATGCTTAATCATGAAAGCGATGAATGATGGGTACATATCCAAGTGGCTGTAGTTTAGTGGTGAGAATTCCACTATTGAAACATCTTCACATAACTCAAAACACGGATGAGTTTTTATGTGAAGCA
>NW_019649397.1:0-1134 GCF_002806865.2 Cucurbita pepo subsp. pepo
TAAAATAAATAAAAAAAATTATATTTTGAATATATAGAATAAAAAATAAATTATGGTGGGAAGGATTTATAATTTTATTATAATTATTTAATTTTTATTTTTATTAAAAAAAAAAAGAAAGGCGGTTGAATTCAAATGGTTTGAAGTGTAGAACACATGAGGCGTAAGCTTTATGTCTTTTTCCATTTTGAATAATAAAATGAATGAGGATTTCGCAAATTGGTGTTGGAATTTAGAATTTTAGCTTCTTTTTTTGTGCCTTTTTCTTTTACTAAACCAACCCGTACACACTTCACTTCCAAAAATCACGTTTTGTTCAACTATGTCGATGTGGTCAATAAAGAGTTCGAGAAAATCAATATTCTTCCCACGAGGCGGCTGGTGAGGAGGATGGTAAGTAAAGATAACAAGCCGCGCTCGAGATGAGGTAGAAGAAGAAAAGAATGGAAGAGATAATAAGTCATCTCGCAAAATCGTATACAGTATATCATTCTTTCATTAGACAACTACTCGTTGAAGTACCATTTAAAACCAGTTTGAATATCAAACTTTGGAATTAAAACATGTTATTTTAAAATTTTAGTGATCAATGGAAGGCTAAATCTAAATTTCAAAGACAGAATATATATTTCGCTACAAAATTTTCATACACATTTTTAGAACTATTTTTAGATAAAATAATTACAACTCTCGGTGTATTTGATTCACTTTAAAAAAATGTTTAATAGATATTTAATTTTTTCTTGTATTATTAAATCTTTAAATAGGACTATAAACACAAACTATAATAAATATTACCACCGTCAAACTTTTGAATTATAGAATCATTACAATTTAATCTAATTTTTCTCGTTCCTTAAGAACTTTAAGATCGAGAGTAACCTTACAATTGCAATATTTATAATTTAAAAATAATTTGTGCTAGATAATACAACTATTATAAAGATTATAGTTTTTCTAATATAGCAAATACGAGAGCGAAAATTTAAACTTTCAAACTATACTCACGTTGGTGAAGACCCTTTTTTGTAATAGCTTATATTTGATCGACATTTTACTTTATAACGATAATATGAACATTAAACTGAAAATATCTCCATTTAAATGAATATTTTATCTCAAACGAGAGAAGTT
>NW_019649398.1:0-1133 GCF_002806865.2 Cucurbita pepo subsp. pepo
TATATACAGTGACATCAAACTTAAAATTTCATGCACAAAGAAGGTATAAAACGCGTTCATGATTATCTTTAAGAGTATGCTGTACATGAGTTTTTCCTAACTAAATTCTAGCACACTGAACAGCAAAGAGAACACTCACCAAAAGCACAATTTCTCTTCTTCGGACATAAGAGGAGTTCTGCAAAGAGGACATGTAATGTTCAAGTAGTCCAGCCACTTCTTCAAGCACAATGTGTGAAAAAGATGGCCACAAGATAAGCGGTTTATCTCCGATTCAGGTTCGAACCAAGTTAAGCAAACAGGGCAGTCATGTTCATGACATTTGGAGTCCTCTACTTTAGCAAACTTAATCGTTGGATATCGGTTCTGAAACGTCTCGATGTAATTCCAAGAAGAACCAAAATTGGAATCCCCCAACTCTGAGGAATTTTCCAAGGAATCTGATGGTGGAGCCAAGGATGGTGGTGAGAGAAGGATTCCTACGACTTGAAGGATCAAACGAACAAAGCATTTGAACATGGAAAATGATAGTGCAGTGTTTACAAGAACATTAAAGACTCCTTCAGATGGAGCTGGGAGACTGGAGAGGCCCATCGTGGTTGAACTGAACTTCTCAGATTTGGTCAGTACAGGTCGAAAAAAACGCAACAATTAAGAGGGTGCCAGCAAATCTTTCTTCAGATCAGACCTGAAAACAAGTTAATAAACTAAATAACCTTTCACTACCATGAAATGAAGAACAGAACCTCATGACAAATCATCAGGAAAGAACATGAACTATCCAACTGATTGATGAAAACACAACAATCGAAGTATGAACTTGAAGAAGCGGAATCTCTAAAAGGAGACAAACTTGAAGAGAACCGATCAATTGAAGTGAAGAAACAGAAGAGAATTCTATTTGTTTCATCAAATTATATGAAACTACAGTTTTTCACATGAATCATACAGCAAATAGGAGGTTCAACTTCCAAATCTTCACAGTTGAGGCACGAAGTAATAACGAACACCATGGAGAAATTTCAGAAATCTACAAACTCAAGAACAAAAAGATTCAATACATTCCACAAACCACTCGAATAAATTCAAACACTCCAGAGAGCGAAATCCTTACAAAAAAAAGAAAAAAAAAA
>NW_019649399.1:0-1132 GCF_002806865.2 Cucurbita pepo subsp. pepo
AGAATGGGCTCCCTTCCGGCGGCAACTTCCGGCCGGACATCCGTGATCTTATGGTTAATATCATCAAGTTCCTCAGCAACAACGCCGCTCCTCTCACCATCAACATCTACCCCTTCCTTAGCCTCAACGCTGATCCACATTTCCCCAAAGAGTATGCCTTCTTCAACGGCAATGCCGCGCCCGTTATCGATGGCTCAATCTCTTACACCAATGTCCTCGATGCAAATTTTGACACTCTCGTCTCCGCTCTCGAGAAGAATGGCTTTTCCAACATGCCTATCATTATTGGCGAGGTCGGGTGGCCGACCGATGGAGATCCTAGCGCCAATAAAGCTAATGCTCAAAGATTCAATCAAGGTAGGTTAAATTACTAGTTCCGAGTATAAATTCTTTAGAATATTAGACGAAAGGTTGATATAACAACTAAAATGCTTGTAGGCCTAGTCGAACGCATCAATCGTCGGCAAGGCACACCAAAGAGGCCCGTGCCGGTAGACACATACATCTTTGCAATCATCGACGAGGACGCAAAGAGCATTCAACCGGGGAGTTTCGAGCGACATTGGGGAGTTTTCAATAACGATGGAACAATCAAGTACTCTTTGAACATGGGGAAGGGGAGGTCCTTGGTTCCAGCCAAAGGAGTTCGATACTTGCCAAAGCAGTGGTGCGTGATGTCACCGCAAGCTAGTCTGTCGGATCCCAATCTTCCAAATAGCGTTGCATATGCTTGCGACCATGCTGATTGCACAAGCCTTACCTACGGCTCCTCCTGCAGCCAACTTGATGCAAAAAGCAACGTTTCATATGCTTTCAATGCCTATTTTCAAACAATGAACCAGAGTTCTTCCGCATGCAAATTTTCGAACCTAGCAACGGTTACCACCGTCGATCCCTCTCCGCCTAATCAAGGCAACACCCGGGATGGCTGCCGATTTGCGATTATGATCGATACTTCCAAAAGACGTCGACTTGCAAGACCGCCCAGAACTTCCTCGGCTTCACCCAGAATAGCCCACATTAGCTGCTGCCATGGGATCACTCTACTTCTCGCGCTCTTCGTTTTGATTCTCAAATATTGATCTTTTATGCATCAACATTTGTTCTCAAGCCATTGGTTTTAATAAAGGAC
>NW_019649400.1:0-1131 GCF_002806865.2 Cucurbita pepo subsp. pepo
AACAACCAAGCGGGGACATCTCGAGGACCTTACCTTCAAAGAAACCACCGGACGACACCTTTACAATGCATATTGTGTAAAGGCCCCCACAAAGTGTCCTACTGTTCTCATCGGGCCTCTCTCACTGCACTCCAAGTGTCCATTCAAGAGAGCAACGACGCAAGAGTCGAGACTATGCTAGACAAGAAGGAAGATCAAGACAACCCCCGAATGGGTGCGCTCAAATTCTTGTCAGCCCTCCAACGGAAGGTCGACCCAAAGGAGATAATAGAGAAAGGGCTCATGTTTGTGGATGCGACAATAAACTCTTAACTGAGAAAGAGCACTTTGATAGACTCAGGAGTGACTCACAACTTCATCGCCGATCAAGAAGCCCGAAGATTGGGACTCACCATAGGAAAAGACCCTGAAAAAATGAAAGCTGTCAACTTCGAGGCTTTGCCTATTGTGGGAGTTTCCAAAAGAGTCCCTTTAAAGTCAGAGGCTTGAACAGGAGAGCTGGACCTTGTCGAAGTTCGCATGGACGACTTTGGCGTGGTACTTGAGATGGAGTTTCTTGTAGAACACAAAGTTACCCAATGCCACTAGCGAAGTGCTTGGTGATCACCGACCGCAATCCCACAGTAGGCAACTCAGTCAGCACCCACGTATTATTCCTTTCAAGTGAGCTCATCTCATCATCCATGGCTTGCTCCCACTTTGTTGAATCTTCCACTTGTAGGGCCTCATCAAAGGACTCTGGTTCTCCTTCGTCAGTCAGCAACAGATAATGTAATGAGGTTGAATATCTATCTGGTGCTCTGGTAGTTCTGGATGATCTTCTCAACACCTGCTCAGGTGCAACTTGCTCCACGTCTGGTTCTTCAGCAATAGGATCAGCCACGTCTGGTTCTTCAGCAATAGCAATAGGATCCGAATCTTACTCCCCTTGTAGTGATTTCCACATATCAAAGTTTGTCGTCCGCCATTCTTCACTCATCGATCACCTCCAACCAAGAAAATATTAATGATAATTTTGATATTTTGGTTTCATGGAAAGTAAATGATTTGAAATACTTATAGTGGATGTTTTATATGTAAAAAAAAAAAAAAGATTGGTAAAAAAATAAGTCTCAGACAATTAGGATGTAT
>NW_019649401.1:0-1131 GCF_002806865.2 Cucurbita pepo subsp. pepo
TTTTTTTTTTACTCTGTACGCCTTCTATGTCTTCTCTATTTTTTTTTACTCGGTATGCCTTCTATACCTTCTGTGTATTTTTTTTATTTAGTATTTATTTTCTCTCTTATTTCTGTTCTGCTCTCTTTATTATTATTTTTTGTACTCCCTCTTTTAGTTTTGTCCAGCACTCTTTGTTTATTTATTTTTTCTTTTCTCTGCATTTCTTCTTTCTTTCCTTTATTTTGTCTGTTTATTGATTTATTTTTTCTTTTCTCTGCATTTCTTCCCGTCTATCTTCCTTTTAATTTTGTTTACCATATTTGGCCTCCTCCTATATATATTTCTCTCTTATATATATATTTCTCTTTTCTTTCAGATTTTGTTAACAATATTCTGCTCTCAGCTGCTCTCTGTCTTTTGCTTGTATTCTAATTAATTCTTCTTCCCAAAACTTCCCTTTCTCTAGTTTTCCTTTTATTTTCTTCCTTTTAATTCTATTATCATTCAAATTCACATATATCACGTATAAATTCTTAATTAATTCTTCTTTCCAAAACTTCCCTTGGTTTTCCTTTTATTTTCTTCTTTTTAATTATGTTATCATTCAAATTCACACATATCACGTATCAATTCTCTTCCCAAATCTTTCCTTTCTTATTTACTTGTTAATTTTTTTAAACAAAATCTTTTCTTTCCTCTTTTACTTCTTATCTTCCATTTTTTTCACTATGTTCTGTATATATATATTTTTTATTCTATTGACAGATATTAGCCTCGATTATAGTTAATTTTCTATAACCCGATAAAAGAGATCTGATTTTGAATAATTAGACAAAGGGAATGAAAAAGAGATCTGAAATATCACTTACCGTAATAAGAAAGCAAGATCTCTTTCCAATAATTAAATCTTCAGCCTGTAAATCTGTCTCCAATAATTAAATTTCCAGCTCTATTGTAAATCTGGTTGTTGGTATTTTTTCTTTTCTTTTTTTGATTGAAGGAACACCATGAATCCTATATTCTGATTTGGGATTTTGACTGAGTTGTTTGAAGAGAGATAGTTGGGAGAGGAACGGGGTTAGTGGAGAGTAGGTAGGGAAAATATTATTTTCAATTATTTAATTATTTTTTTTGGGTCGTTACATTATC
>NW_019649402.1:0-1131 GCF_002806865.2 Cucurbita pepo subsp. pepo
ATATATATATATATATATATATATATATATATATAACCAAATATTCTTTGCCTCCACATTTATTTAAATAAAATAATAAATAATGATAAATAAGTGAGCTTTAAAATAGAGCAAAAAAATAAATTATTATTAGTGGTAGATTCAAAATCAATAATTTACACGTTATAATGTTAAAATCATCAAACATTATAATTTAATAAATAATGTTTTTAATTTTTGGTAAATTTAATGTAAAATGATGGATAAGAACAAGACAACGGAAAGGAAGAGGACAGAAGAAAGTCAACTGAATCATGCTGGCTCGGCTCGGCTCGGCTCGGCTCAGCCTATTCTACCATTATTTTTCCTTTGCCGTAGTTGGGACGTTTGGAAAAGTCCAATCTTTTGACCTAATCACAATCAAATGTCCCATTTTTTATTCTTAGGTTTCATGGTATTTTCCTCCCACATATTTTATTCAAAAATAAATAAATAATATTTTTTCTTTTTTCGATCTTATAATATACTATTAACGACAAAATATTTTAATTTATTATTATAATGACATACGTATTTACTCATTTTTTTAATCAAAATTATGATCCCTCACAGATTTTCTCGAGGTTAATTTTCTTATCGTTCCAACTCGTGTCAGTAAAAAATCAAACTTTTAACCCTTTTGTTAAAAAAATATATTTTAACTGATTAATTCAAGTTTACTTTCTAGAAGGAGCGGAGAGGAAATTTGCATGTTATACATAAGTTCTGTATTTATAAACCTAACAAATTAGAACATGAGTCGTGTGACAATATTAGTATTTAATACAATCTTTAAATAATACTAATTTAATAAACTTCAAAGTTTTATTTTCTTATGATATTTATGGCAACTTGTTGACCACAACATGAATTAATCAATGTTGTAATTCTATAACAAGTTTAGAAGAAAGGGTTTTTAGGTCATTTCACATAAATGGAAAATATAATTAAATAATGTTTTTCCAAATAATTTTTTTAGCATTTAAGATGATTTATTATGAAGTTTTCTTTTATAAAAAAAAGGGTGACAATTCTATTAAAATACCCATAACTTTCTACTATATTTATGAATATCTATCTTTATAGAAGTAATACAATAATTAAAAATATTAT
>NW_019649403.1:0-1131 GCF_002806865.2 Cucurbita pepo subsp. pepo
TTTTTTTTTTTTTTTTTTTTTTTTTAATTTGTTCGTATTTATTTATAGTTATTTTAATATTTTTTATTAGAAGAATCTGTAGTTCGGATTGTAACCTTCTTGGATATGTGGTAACAAGGACGAACTCAGAAATTTTCATATGTAGTGGCAATTTTTTTTCATTTGAATAATAAAATTTCAATCTCCAAAACTTAGGGAGTGAGAAAATGTGAAAATCTTAACGTTTTTATATAATTTTCTTAATCTAGACTAAGCCAAGAGAGGAAATTTTTTGAATGAGCCCACCACATTATAGCTGCTTCTTAACAAGCATTGGATATAGATTTAGAAATATGAATGCTTTAATCCTCTAGATACAAACTCATAGTACTTCTGTAGATTTTGTCTCCTGTATCCAAAGATGCAAAATTGCCAACCACGATGGGCCTTCTTGAATAATTTCTTCAAGAGAGGGCGCCTTCTTCACTTCACCCCTGTGTGGGAAGAAGCACGGATTATTCATTGCCGCTAAGAACTTAGGAAGCTTTTAGTGAGTTGAGTTTAAAAACTAGTGTTCGTACCTTTTTAGTGAAGATATATTTTGATAACTGTTTTCTATATGGGCGGAAAATAGTGATTTACGAGATATGAGTCAGTTGGCATTATTTGTTAGTGTATAATTTTACCAAGCTTTAGATGCCTCAATAAGTACACTACAATGGTCCTGACATCAATCAATTCGACTGACAGTGACAGAACTATGTTACTTTGGAAGTTGGATAGGGTTCATGTGCTTTTTGTACATTAATTCTGGACTTCTGATAACAAATTTTTTCATCTTGCTATACATGTGCTCTCATGCTATGCCAAAGAGAACGGCATGCTTTTACTGTATTGAAAAATTTCTAATATCTTGAAATTTATTAGTTTTTTTAATTTAAGATTTCGAAATGTTGGTCGAATTCACATTTCTTATTTCTGATGTTTCAGGCATATAGTGATCTCATCAAAACATTCTCAGAACGCAACAAGGTTGACCATGATTTTTTCTGTTGGAAGTATGTACTTCTCATTTTTAATTTCTCGATTATAACTAACTATTCATGAATTTCCTTGCAGTTTGGAAATCTTCCTTACGGCTTTAGAGCCAAC
>NW_019649404.1:0-1131 GCF_002806865.2 Cucurbita pepo subsp. pepo
GGGAAGTCAATCTAAAACTCTCGATTCCTTCTCCTGAACCTCGTAAACAGCATATTCCACTGTCTGGGTAACCCCATGTTCTAGTTTTCTTTTAAAAGAAGTTAAGACGAAAGAGTCATTCGAGTTTAGACTCAACACCTCCTGATCCTATTTCATCAGACTCAACCTCCTGATCCTATTTCTCATTAGACTGAGCCTCCGTCACCTATTTATTCACAGTAAACGAAGAAAATGAAAGAGAAGCGACTGCCCCTGTCGGTAAAGCTATTCCATTGCCTTCCCCTCGGGCTCCTATGTTATTCCTTCAAACACGAACAGTAAACAAAGACTCAACGATGAATTCTCTGGGGAACCTCTATCCCCTTCACATTACGGGAGAGGAAAGAAAAGAGATAGTGAAACCGTAACCTTTGCCTCTATTCCAGGATTAAACAGTAAACACGAAAGATTCATTCTACTTACTACTTAACTACTGAACTTGTCCCTTCAAACACTCTTTGACTCTCTGGTCAAGCAACTAATGAACCGGAAGGGAAGTTAATCCTCAACATTAATTATCGTTCACTGTAAGTCAAGACANAGATGAGTGAGACTGAACCGATATGACCTTACCCTATTTACCTTATGAATGAAATCCTGTAAACGAATCAAGATCAATCTCCTTATTCATTCTCTTTCCCTTATTTAAGGAGGTAAACTGGAGGGAGGATTCCTTCTTTACACTCTTTCGGTAAAGCGGGTGAGAAGGAAGAAAGAAAGTTGCCTTTACCGGACAGAAGAGTAAAGAAAAGAGATATAGTTCATGGAGAGTCAAATCCTTGTAGCTCCGCTCCTCTTTATTCAAACATAAGGTAAAAGACAAAGAGAAAGTCAAGACGAAACATTAATGAAATTATCCTTACACCCTTACTTAGAGAAAGAATCAGAATCAATGAATTAGCTGACGGGAGAGTCAATTCATGACGGAACCGGAACAAGAGAGGAAGTGTTTCAAGTCAAGACTCCGGATCCTCCTTCTCCTCCTTCCCCGTAACCCTTTCTTCTATGTATGACCTGAACTGATGAAGGGGTAAACGGGCCGATTCTTCTATCACTCTGTCGAGCTGCTTCATAGTGTTTTCGGAATCTTAG
>NW_019649405.1:0-1130 GCF_002806865.2 Cucurbita pepo subsp. pepo
GAATAATGGTTTAAGATTGACCCATTAACATCCTGGCCCTTCGGAGGTGGGATGGTAAACCATCTACATCTCCCTCTACAAATAGTGATAAAATTCGAACGGTAAGGACATATTACGCTCGAAACTTTCAACAACGAGATGATAAGAACAACTAACCTCTGCAATGATATGATATTGTCCACTTTGAGCATAAGCTCTCGACTTTGTACCTATGATATTTTCCTTAATTAACCACTTTTACTTATATACTCATAATCCTTAATTAGCTATTATAGGAATAGAAACGAGGAAAATGGTAGAAAATTGGTGTTGATAAAGGATAAGGAAGCATTGGTCCACACTCAGAAAGGTAGCAATCGAGGAGTTAAAATGATTCGGAGTAATTGACGATGAAGCATGAGAAAGAGAATTATTTTTTAAGGTTCCCCATCAAATGAAAGCTACTGTTCATAAGAACAAATGTTCCAAAGCAATCAGCTAAAGGGGAAAAGGAACGGTTCGGGAGTGAATACGATGAAATGAGGTTTTCTATAATTTTCATAAAAGATTTAAAAAGTCGATGTTAATGTAAATGTCGAGATTTCAATTTTACAATATGTAGATAGAAATATCGTTAAAATGTCAATGTCGAAATGAATTTAAAAAAAAAAAAAAAAAACGATGAAAATATTAACATACCAACAAAAATTTAATATCACCATATTAGTTTATTTATCATTTCAACTCGTTTTAAGTCTGGTGATGAAAACAAGACTAACTCTTTTATCCTCGATTGATTTGAGAGGACATCTTTGTCCACCTACAAGAGTCGTTAGCTTTTTATTCTTTTGATTAGAGTAGGGATCTCGAAAGAGCAAAGCACGATAACTATCATAGTTGACAAGATTGAAACTGATTTCACAACTATTTAGTCTTTTGATTACAGTATGGGTCTCGGGAAAGCTCTGAGAATCCTACATTGGTTGGGGAGGAGAACGAAACACAATTTCGTGGAAACCTTTCGCTAACAAACGCATTTTAAAGACTTGAGGGAAGCTCAAAAGAGAAAGTCGAACAGTGTCGGCTAGTAGTGGGCTTAGGTTGTTACAAAAGCAAAACATGTTCTAGAAAAAATTTCGAATTGGGAGGGT
>NW_019649406.1:0-1130 GCF_002806865.2 Cucurbita pepo subsp. pepo
GATAAAGCATAATGAAGTCGATGGAAGAAGTATCAAACCTAGCTTTGTGAACTCGCCGGAGGCAAGGACATCGGCGTAGTACTTTTCGTTATAGCGAACAGGGAAGAGAGCTGTATTGAGCTTCTTGAGCTGCATCAAGTTCTTGTCCCTCACTCCGTCGAGCGAAATTGATACTTCGCGCACCTCCCCCATAGCTTTTCAATGAAGAAAAAAATAAAGAAGGTTCAGAGGGAGACAGCTACAGAAACTTTCTTTGGCGGAGACGAAATGGAACCGCTCGTATCAATTGGACACGATGAGAAGAAATCTTCCATTCTCCGAGACCCTCAATTGGGCCTTGATCCATTCGTTTTTTCGGCCCATTTACCCGACCCGGGAAATTATCAGGAAAATGTTGAAATTTTCCTTCCATATACTATATACCGTGTTCATAGTCCTAAAAATATATAATATTTTTAGGTTGAATTAATAAAAATAATACCCTTACTAAAAAATACTACTAAATATTAAAAAAAATTATTAATACTTTTAAACTTTTAAAAAATTTTAAAAATATTTTTATTCCTAATATTGAAAATATTCTTAAATTTTCCCGAGTATTTCAAAAATACATTTTAAAAGGGTATTTATATATATATATATATACTCATTAAATTTTAAAAATAGCATTAACACTTTTAATATTTATAAAACAAATTCAAAAAAGTTTTTATTGTCCATATAAGGCGAAAACAGTCTATCTATACCTCATAAATTATCTTCAAAAAATTTTGTAAGAATTAACGTGTGGCACATACGGTTTTGTTCATATATTTTTAAATTTTTTTTAAAAAAATTTAATGTGTGAAAATTTTAAAAGGTTTAAATGTATTAATTAAATTTTCTAAAACTCAAATGTATTTTTGAAATATTTTTTAAAATTCAAATTTATTTTTGAAAGAAAATAGTAAGATTTATATCGAAATAAAATTTTTAATTAATTTCTAAATAAATTTAATGATTAGAATATGGATTATTAACCTAATAAAATGATGTCATAATCATTTTAAAAATATATATAATATTAGAATATATTTTATATAGCTGTAATATTTTTTTCCTTATTTTTCGGATTTGTTTGGTATATATAT
>NW_019649407.1:0-1130 GCF_002806865.2 Cucurbita pepo subsp. pepo
GCCAAATAATTTCCAATTTTATTTATTATTTTTTATTATATGAAAAAGAAGGAAATTTTTTTAGCTTTTGGTTTGATTTGTGAAATGGACATTTAGGGTTGGTAGAGGATCAATGGGGAAGAGGAGGCTTTTAGTATGTTATTCTATAACCTCGAGACTTAGGTTAGGATGAATTAACGAGATTTCACTTAGGTCTATAACCTCGAGATTTAGGTTAGGATGAATCGATGAGATTTCACTTAGGCCTATAACCTCGAGACTTAGGTTAGGACGAATCAACGAGATTTCACTTAGGTTTATAACCTTGAGACTTAAGTTAGGACGAATTGACGAGATTTCATAAGTCTATAAACTCGAGACTTAGGTCAATACGAATCGACGAGATTTCACTGATTACGACAATTCTTGATAACAGATCAATACTTACTTCTTCGGTAGGTATTTGCAATAGATCCCTATTATATTTTTTATGACCGGAGAAACTACGATAAAAAGAGGGAGCATTGATGTTTTTTCTTTTTTATGGTTGTTAATGAAAACGTACCTATTGATCGATACGTAGGTAAGTATTAGTGTATATACATGTTCGAAACGAAGACTTTGTAGTGCTAGTCTTTATGGATGACAATGAACTCAAAATTTTACGTGGAGTTTGATGTTCGGACAGTAATGAAATGCATACTCAAACTTCGACGTTGTGATGCTAATAAAATGCATACCATGATGCTCAATCATTCCTCGTTTGACGAGTTTGATTCGAGCTTTAAAAGGGTTTGGATTGAGCTCGTAATGCTCTGTAAAACTATCGGTTTTGGGTTGAACGGTTGGTTCTTCATCCCAAATAAAAAGTGAGCGAGAGAAGAAAAATGCTATGATCGAAGTTGGAATGAGAGAGACGAGGAAGAAGAAATCATAAAAAGAAAATAAAAGGTGAGACAAGATCGAGTAATTTTTCAGAGATTTGACGTTTTTATAACCCGAGAGTAAAAAGACAATTTTACCCTTAGAAAAACCATCGATCCCTTTTCATGAGAATCACTTCAAGAATATATATATATATTTTTTATTTGTGAATTATATATATATATTTTAATTATGATTTAACGATGCATCTAGGGTTTAGAGGGGGA
>NW_019649409.1:0-1127 GCF_002806865.2 Cucurbita pepo subsp. pepo
ACTCTTTCCTTCTTCCAATCGATGTGGGACCGCCACCAAATTTACTCCCCTTCGGGACCCAGTGCCCATAATGGCACACCGTCTCGTGTCTACCCTCCTTCGGGAAACAGCAAGAAGGCTGGCACATCTTCCGGTGTCAACTCTGATACCATTCGTAACGGCCCAGATCCACCATAGATCCACCACTAGCAGAGATTGTTCTTTTTGGGCTTTCACTTTTAGACTTTCCCTTAAGGCTTTAAAATTTGCCTGTTAAGAGAAAGTTTCCACGCCCTTATAAATGGTGTTTTGTTCTCCTTAATCAACGTGGGACATCGCATGTAACCTTCTAAATAAAAAAAACAAATGTTCTATAAACTCAAAACCATCCTTTAATAATACTTAAATACCAGTCTTCAACTACCTTCTAAGACAGGGATACAACCATCGTATGATAAAACTATAGTATAGAAATAGGCATGGGCCACTTGTCTCACTGATGTGTGAATGACAAAATATCATAAAAATAACATGAGTCTAACAATTTTGTCATCTTTTCTACATTATGAAAAACAATCTCTCAAATTCTAAATCAAGATATTCAATTACAGTTGTGGGGGAAGACACATCAATTACCAAAAAGAATACAAGAGCATGTCCCCATCTCAAAACTTTAATTTCTACAGGTATTACTGCGTTGCTAGGCCTCCTCCCTCCCTCCTTCCCTATGTGTCAAGAGCTTCTCGAAGTTATTGCCTCCACTATCAAAATGCTTCAAGGTAGCGTAGGTTTTTTGCTTCTACAAAACCCTTAATCACATTTGATGTTTCTATAGATCCTCCGTACGAACAAATTGGATCCCAGGTAACCAACAGCTCCTACAAATTTGAATTGGATCGACAGAAATAAGAAAACAAACGGAATCAAAACGATTAAGACATAAAAAAGAATAAGCATGAAATTGGCTCTTAGATGAGCATCGGCATTTTGCTCGGACGGAACTCGGATACCGCTTTTCAGGTAAGCAAAAGAAAACACTATTGTACGAACTTGATGTTGCCAGTAGTGTAAAAACTCACCGCAAAGAATTCCCAATCCAAGGCAGAACATCAATGTGTAACCGAAGTAGAAGCTGGTTTGAAAAAAGC
>NW_019649410.1:0-1127 GCF_002806865.2 Cucurbita pepo subsp. pepo
ATTGCGCAAAAGTTGGGTAAGGAAGAAGGATCGATTGGACCCTGGTCAACCGAACCGAATACCCAGACCCGAAGCTCAAACCAATTTAAGGCCAGCCCGTGAAATCGAGGCCCAACTACACGGCCCAAACCACAATCCAGCCCAGAAGCCACAGTTTAGCTATACCAACTCGAGACCAGATCCACGGTCTAATCGAACTGGCCTACAACCCAAACACTTGTGGCCCAGTCCAATAAACTGATCTTAAGTTCCTGAAGTTCCTGTCAACCCAGTACTGGCTGCAACCCAGAACTGGCATGTTGGTTGGTGTCTGTCAAGATCCTGAAGTTCAATCTAAACACTGCATTTTAGTTGCTATTTTTATGTTTTAGTTTCTTAATATTAGATCACTGATACGATCTTAGGACGATATCAAATCGTAGATATGATCTTAAGCCAAATTCTTTGTTTTGGCATGATATCGTGGTTTCTGTTAGAATTTTATTTTTATCTTTGGTTAAACATTGTACGTGCTATAAATTTAGTCATTCTTCACATAATAAAGTACTAGTTTCCTTCCTTCTGCAAACTTAGATTCATTAAATTTATCACGGCTATCCTAAGCAATTTAACTGGGTGTGTATTTATTGTTCTACACACGGTCAACACGTGTGAGTATGGACCCACTAGTCGGTTCGCACACCTCTTGAGCCTCTTTCTTGTTGGGTGAGCATTCCTTAAGAGTTGTTGATGTCGGACACCCGTTAGGAATAGCAACCATTGTAGCATTCTAATAAATATAATGATTGTTTCCCTGCCTCGTAGTGTACGCGTCTGTACCATCATAAAAGAAGAAGGGGTATCCTGACTTTCACTACATGTATAACAACCCTCTAACATTTTTTCTTTATATTATATCATTTTATCATAATTTCCCATGCATTTATCGGAGTTATGCATTATCATTTCTTCTAACATATCATAAATTTATCGTGTCTTCTGACATATCATAGCATATTATGCACATATCATATCATATATCAGAACATTCAAATATCACAACACGAGCAAGTCGTCAAGCATATAATATCTTAACACATCATATTGTAAACATATCATTTGATCACGTATAACATAACATTCACATA
>NW_019649411.1:0-1127 GCF_002806865.2 Cucurbita pepo subsp. pepo
GTGGAAGTTTTAGAGGCAGAGGAAGGGGACGAGACAGACAAGCCTTCAATAGGGCCACAGTAGAGTGCTATAATTGTCACAAGCTAGGACATTTTCAATGGGAATGTCAAAGCAAGGAGAAGGAGGCAAACTATGCAGAGACATAAGAAGAGATGTTGCTGACGGCTTACGTGAATATGAATAAGGCCAATAGAGAAGATATGTGGTTCCTTGACTTGGGATGTAGCAATCATATGTGTGGGAAGAAGGAATATTTTTTAGGTTTTGATGGAAGTTTTAGAGATTCAATGAAGCTGGGTAACAACTCGAGCATGGTTGTAACAGGAAAGGGTAATGTACGGCTACAAGTGAATGGAATCATACAGATAATCACAGGAGTGTTCTATGTGCCGGAGTTGAAGAACAATTTGTTGAGTATTGGAAAATTGCAAGTAAAGGGGCTTATCATTTTGTTTCAAAAGGGAACGTGCAAGGTGTTTCATCCTGAGAGAGGCTTAATCATGGAGACAAAGATGTCTTCGAATCGAATGTCTGTACTACATGCTATATCTTAGCCTGTAGTATCAACTTGTTTCAATACAATCACAGAAGATATTGAGCAACTTTGGCACTGTAGATATGGACATTTGGACATTAAAGGATTAAAGACTCTTTAGCAAAAGATGATGGTGGATGGTTTACCACAGCTCAAGTCAACATTGAGACTGTGTAAAAATTGTCTGGTGAGTAAGCAACAAAGGCACTCGTTTCCAAAAAGGAGCACATAGTGAGCTTTAAAAATTCTCCAATTGGTGCATGCTGATATTTGTGGACCGATCAAACCCATCTCAAACAGCAAGAAAAGGTACTTGATTACTTTCAGATGAATTCAGTAGAAAAAAACATGGGTTTATTTTTTAATAGAAAAATCAGAAGCCTTTGCTGCATTTAAAAACTTTAAAATTCATGTCGAGAAGAAAACAAACTCATCTATTAGCTTAATATATTAGCTTANGTGTAAATAGTATACAAAGACAACTGACAGTTGCATACACGCCACAGTAGAACGGAGTTGCGGAACGAAAAAATAGAACTGTTATGAATATAGTTCGTAGTATGATTTTAGAAAAGAAAATTCCGAAAAGTTT
>NW_019649412.1:0-1126 GCF_002806865.2 Cucurbita pepo subsp. pepo
TTATAGATTAAGTTATTTTAAGATATAAAGTTTTTATTTTTATTTTTTTTAAAAATTATTTTGGTTTTAGTTTCGAGTATGCTTATAATCCCGTTTTTTCTGTTTTATTATTTACTTTTAAAAAATTAAAAAAAATCAAGTAGAAAATTAAATAAAATAAATTTTATAAATCAAGTAAAAATTACACTTTTGCCCTTTAAAATTTAAAATTTTGTGTCAGAATAAATCCCTAAATTTTATTAATACATTTTGTCTCTTGTTAAATAGTTAGTTATAACGGAAAAATTAATATTATTTATTTTATAATTAATTCGAAGGATAAAAATAAATATTTTTTAAATATGGATTATTCGATTTAAAAATTTAAGGACTAAAATAAATTTAAATTTAAATTTGTATAATTATTTTAAGATTTAATAAAGTCTCTCCAAAGTTTAAAAAAAAATTAAAACTTTAGAAATCAAGGCAAAATTACTTTTTTAACCTTTAAAATTTAAAATTTTGTGTCGAATAAATCCCTAAATTTTATTAATATATTTTGTCTCTTAATTAACGGAATCTGTAAATCTGTTAAATAGTTAGTTACAGATAAGGAGAATTAATATTATTTATTTTATAATTAATTCGAAAGATAAAAATGAATATTTTTAAAATATGGATTATTCAATTTAAAAATTTAAGACTAAAATAAATTTAAATTTAAATTTGTATAATTATTTTAAGATTTAATAAAGTCCCTCCAAAGTTTTAAAAAAAATTAAAACTTTAAAAATGAACGCCGTGTGAATAAATCCCTAAATTTTATTAACACATTTTGTCACTTAATTAATCGAATCTGTTAAATAATTAGTTACAGTTAACGGGAGAATTAATATTATTTATTTATAATTAATTCGAAGGATAAAAATGAATATTTTTAAAATATGGATTATTCAATTTAAAAATTTAAATTTAAATTTATATAATTATTTTAAGATTTAATAAATTCTCTCCAAAGTTTGGAATTGACGCCCATTGACTCTAATTAATTTTGTTCAATTTCATTGACTTAATTATTATTATTTATTTATTTATTTATTTATTTTTATTGAGAAAATAGAAGAAGCCAAAAATAAATAACTTAAAT
>NW_019649413.1:0-1126 GCF_002806865.2 Cucurbita pepo subsp. pepo
GATGATGCGGGCCCTTACGCAGCGTTTCCACACACTTGCCGTATCGAAAGGTGGTGATTTTTCCTCAATTAGGTCCTATTTCATATAAAATGGGTTTAAGATTGGAATCGGGAGGAAAATAGGGAAAACAAAAGTCGAACGGGTCGAAAATGAGCTTCCTCGCGCCAGCCATGTGCCAGGGTGCAACCACTCACAGGTTCCACGCGCCCAGGAATTTCTACAGTCGCGGGTCGCCAATTCAGTCCGAAAATAGTTGTTCGGGTGGACCGCGGGTTGTCGATTCAGTTCGTTTCGCTGCGCGTGTACCGGGTAAGTCGAGGGATGCGGGTCGGATTGCGTTGCCAGGGACGCGTGTCGCAGGGAGGCTGGAGCTGCATTTTCCAGGCGGCATTCGACGAGTGTCCAAAGGTGGTTGGCGCACGCGGTCCTCTAGCCGATTGACACGTGGCACGCCGACAGCTTCTCTCTCCTCCTAGTAGAAAATCAAGGTTTTCGATTAGTTTTCTGACGCTCTTTCCATTTTCTATCTATTGATTCTTAATCCAAACAATAATGACTTCTTCAACAAAGTTTTGGATTATACGTCAATCTACGTGCCAATATCTTTTTCTTGATTTTTACTTATTCGTACGACGAGTTATGAGCGGCGGAAAGAGGTCTAGTAACATCCTTAATGTTCTTGGAAAGATTCTCAGATCTCGACGTTTCGTCCGATTTCCTCACAAAATCNATACGACGAGTTATGAGCGGCGGAAAGAGGTCCAGTAACATCCTTAATGTTCTTGGAAAGATTCTCAGATCTCGACGTTTCGTCCGATTTCCTCACAAAATCAGTGGCAGATCTTCCCTCGATGAAGGTAGTAAACTTAAACACTCTACTCCCAAACAAAGAACTCAGATCTGTAAAGTATCGTTCGAGATCTTACCTTGCGGGTTTTCTTTCGGATCTTGACGAAAGAGGAGGAAATCTCAACAACGCGAGTCTAGATTCTCTCCAAGAAGAACTCCAGAGTGTAGATCTTAGTAGGAAATGGATTTCGTCGTTGATTCTCCGTCGAAACTCCGGTGAAGCTTACTCTCAACCTTCTTTCTCACACTTCTCTTTTTCAGGTTTTCTGCAGAGAAC
>NW_019649414.1:0-1126 GCF_002806865.2 Cucurbita pepo subsp. pepo
CACTTATGCCAAGGTGCTTCACCTTATTAAAGATATTCACTGAATTTCTTCTGTAATTCTAACTCCTAAATTTTATTAAGTATTTAACAAATTCTTAATCTTTCCATTTAGATTTAATATTTCTTGGAATATAATATGTCTAACAATACAATNTTATGGGTGACATACAATTTATTTGATACTATAGTGTCATAATGTATTTGAAAATTACTTTAGAAATAAGAATATATGTTTATTTACTAGTATAACAATCTAGTACTTTTGAGATCTTCCTTTCTTTTTTTTCTTCCTCTCTCTGTTCTCGTGCTTTTCATTCCGTTTTTTTTGTTTTTTTGTTTTTATATTTTCCCTTATCTCTCCCTCCTCTCTCCCTCCTCTCTTCTTTTGGCTCGGATTCTTACCTTCAAATCTTTCAATTTATTTTATTTTTCATTCCATTAACGGTTTTAAAATCTTTCCTTTTTTTAGTGTGTTCACAAATATTTGACCGATTTTTAATTTATTCATTTGTCCACTTATATGGAATTACGATCTGAAGTTACTGATAATTATTGACGTGACATTACTAATTAATATGATTTACTAAAAATCGTATAAATGTATTGACATCTAATTTCTAACTCAAATCTAAACAATTGCAGCAATTAGGGAATATTTAACTTATAATTTAATGTGATTTTATAGAAATGAAATTACAATAAAAGGAAAAAAAATAATTAACATATACCTTAACAATATGACCCGATCTCTCTTCACGTTCATTTGAGTCTATGGGTGGAGACTATTTTAGGTTTTATTTGTTTATTTTTTTTTTCACATAGTCTAGAATAATAGGTGGGGGGAGGAGAGATAATTGGGGAAGGGATGAGAGGTTTGTTGAGAGAAGTGGGGAAGGAGGGTTTTTATTTATTTATTATTATTCTTTTTTTTTTTAACTTAACTTTTGTTTTTTGTTTTTGCTATTACATTTAAAGACTTTTCTATGCTCGACATAGAGTGATGTCTTTAGACTCATTAATTCTCCGTAGCTTAAGTATTTGACTTGAATTAAATATTAAAGGAGGTTTGTAGACNTTTGTTTTTTGTTTTTGCTATTACATTTAAAGACTTTTCTATGCTCGACATA
>NW_019649415.1:0-1125 GCF_002806865.2 Cucurbita pepo subsp. pepo
TGTGGCTGTTAACCACAAGGTCGGAGGTTCAAGCCCTCCTTTTAGTGAAGTCGAACAAAGTATGGGTGTAGGTGCTCCTCTTTTAATATAATAGTTTCAATCAACTTCGGTTGTTTGTGACGTGGTGTGTAAGATAACTAACTCGATTAGAGAGATATTCTCAAAAATCATGTTTTGACACTTTTTAAAAAAGCATTGGCGAGTCAAGTTAAATCCACCATGGTAGGTAACACAATGATACGTTATTCAACCACTAGTAGATTTTATCTGTGTCTCGCATTTTGCCTCACAATAATATGAGATGTCAAAATGGGGATTTGAACCCACACCCTCCTACGAGAACTAGAACTTGAGTCTAACGTCTTAGACCACTCGACCATCCTGACTACTAATGGTGTGTGCCTTGATTGGTTTGAGAGAGGAGTTCATCATTCCGTATATGGTGTCTAAATGTCTCCATAGTAGACGCGTTTTAAAGTTGTGAGGCTGACGACTATACGTAACGGATTAAAATAGATAATATCTACTAATTGTTGGAGAGAGGAACGAAACATTCCTAATAAGTAGTGAAAACCTCAATCTAATAGGCGCGTTTTAAAACTGTGAGGCTGATGGCAATACCTAACGGGAAAAAAATTGACAATGTCTGCTAGTTGTGCGCTTGGACTTTTACGAATGATATAAGAGCTAGTCACCAGGCGATGCGCCAGTGAGGACGCTTGGCCCACAGAATGGTTGCTTTGTGAGAACCCACATCGATTAGTCACTAGGCGATGCGCCAGTGAGGACGCTTGGCCCACAGAATGGTTGCTTTGTGAGAACCCACATCGATTGGAGAGGTGAAGAAACATTTCTTACAAGGGTCTGAAAACTTCTCCTTAGTAGATGCGGTTAAAACCATGAGGGTGACAGCGATACGTAACGAACAAGAGCAGACAATATCAACTAATTATGCTCTTGGATTGTAATAAATTGTTGGCTGGAATAGCTCAGTTGGTTAGAGCGTGTGGCTGTTAACCACAAGGTCGGAGGTTCAAGCCCTCCTTCAAACGAATTTGAATGAAGCATGGCTGTTGGTGCTTCCCCTTAGACCACTCGACCATCTTGACTACTAATGATATGTGC
>NW_019649416.1:0-1125 GCF_002806865.2 Cucurbita pepo subsp. pepo
ATATATTTAACCAAATAAATTAAAAATAAAAAATAAAAAAATCCATCCCATTCATTCATTCATTCAACCCACAAGTGGCCACCAATAAAGCTAAACTTTTTTCTTTTTCTAATTACGTGTTGTCTAATATTAATTTCCCAGCCCCATAAATAATCTTGAACCCAAAATATTTTGATTCAAAACAAGTCTCCACGTTGGTGGAAGAGAAGAACGGAACATTTTTTTATAAGGGTATACAAATTTCTCTCTAGCATACGTATTTTAAAACTTTAAGGGGAAGTCTAGACAGGAAAGCACAAAAAAGACTATATCGGATAGCGGTAGACTTGAGCTGTTACAAATTGAGGAAAAGGGAATGCAAACAAAATAATATCGGCTGATTACAAATATTCTAATGAAAGTAAGTATAAAAGGATAAGGTATTTTTGAGAATTGAAACTTTTAAAAGGATAAGTGTTAATAGGTAGGGAGAAAAGTCTTTACATTTGAAAATAACAATTCATATCAATTTTTATTTATTATGTTGACTAAGTTTTGATTTCTAACAACAAAACTGAAAATCATTTATTTTCAAAGTTTCAAAGTCCCAAACTTTGAAACCTTGAGGAAGTGAATTCAAACATTACATTTAGGGAATGAAACTTTGTGTATTCAAAAAATAGGATAGCTCTTACGTTATAAGAAAGATATGATGAACTATCGACTTTTGGGAGTTATCTCAATCTTTAATATGTTCCCCCATGTAGGCAACAAAGCACGTCGAGCTATCTCTACACTCAAATCATCCAATTCGTGTCATTTTATCTTTTATGGTTTCAACACAAAATATATTATAGTCATATCCCTTATAGTATATCTTGAAAGAGGTTGCCTCGAGAAGGTAAAGATATTAAAAGTGTCGAAAAGTTATATGCTTCTTGAATACTTGTTGTAAAGACAAACTTTCGCAATCAAATTTGTGAATGCAAACGCATTCATTTTGCTTCGGATATGACAGTAGAGTATGATATTGTAGTGAATATGGTTAAGTCTACATGGTGTTCCTTTTGAATGTCGTCTATTGATAAACCAATGTTTTGATTTTGAACAGTAAATAGATTATATTGCAAAGATATAGAGAGAGAA
>NW_019649417.1:0-1124 GCF_002806865.2 Cucurbita pepo subsp. pepo
GGCAAAACAGTCAGATGGAAAATTATAAAAATCTTGAAAGTAAAAAATAAAATTAATGAATGAAAATTGAAAAAAATTCAAAATTTTAAAATTTTAAAAGTCAATATTGATATAAATGTTTTAAATTTACATAATATAATTTATTGCCCACCTAGCTAATGCCGCATCCATTGCTTTATTACCTAAATCAACACAACGACTCTAATGGTATGGTATTGTCCACTTTGAGTAGTCCCCTTAATCGAGACTCGACTCCTTGTTCGACATGGAGTCTAATACCATGTTAGATGAACACGACTCTCCACAATTGTATGATATTATCCACTTTGAGCATAAGCTCTCATGACTTTGTTATGGGCTTCCCCAAAAGGCTTCGTACCAATGGAGATAGTATTATTTGATTATAAACCTTTGATCATTCCCTAAATTAGCCGATGTGGGACTTTCATCCAACAGGATCAACCCGACCAACTCCAAAATAGGTTTACAATCGAACCGTACCCTACTTTTAATATTAAGAATATTTGATATTTATAACCAATGTTAATGATATCGACTTGTGAATGTTTTGATTATTATAACATGTATTATGGATAAGTATGATTTTTTAAATAATTAAAAAAAAAAACAAATTGATAATCCAACCCAACTCAACCCAAATTGAGTTGTGAACTCTATTCGGGTTGGTTAGGTCACCAACCTAGCTAACTCGAAATCTCGAGTCGGTCCAAAAGATTTTTCCAACCCAATTCGATTCATGTACACCTCTACTAAAATGTTTACTAATAAATGATCATAAATCCACCGACTCCATACCATTGTGGAGAGTCGTGTTCGTCTAACATAGTATCAAAGTCATGCCCTAAACTTAGTCGTGCCAATAGATTGGTAAATCCTCAAATGTTGAACAAAGAACTCCAAAAGAAAAAGGAGTCGAGCCTCCTCGAAGGCATAGTAAAAAATGGCTAAGACTCCAAAGAAGTCAAGGCTGGATTAAGGGGAGGCATACTTTATTCGAGGGGAGGTGTTGAATGATGAAAGTCTCACCTCGCTAATTTTGGGAATGGTCATGAATTTATAACTGAGAATTAAATGAATTTTAATATTTATTAAAAGTAAGAAAA
>NW_019649418.1:0-1124 GCF_002806865.2 Cucurbita pepo subsp. pepo
TGTTTTTTTGTTTTTTGTCCAAGAAAGGTATCAACATCTCTCAAAAATTAAGTATTATTATTATTATTAAATGAGAGTTAAGCTTAGAATTTAATAATCTTACGGAGACCCGAGAGATAAGTGTATTATTATTTTATTATTATTGTTGTTATTGTTACTATTATTATTATCATTATTGTTATAAAAATACCAACACTCACCTAAATTTTAATAATCTTATCAATACCCATGAGAGAAGTGTAAATTTCATGGAAATGATGATAAAATGTTAATAAATATTATTAGAAAAGTTGTAGACACATTTTAAATATATATATATATAGATAGATATTTATAATATATATTTTTTATAATTTAAATGAATTTGATTTTATTGCTGTTTGTTTTTAAATTATTTCATAGAAGATATTAAATCTATGAATATGTTAAAATGCCATATGAAAGCTTAATACTCTTATCATATTGCGTTAGACAATGCATATTTATTAATTTAACTATTTTTTATATTACAATGACAGAGATTTTCATAATTTCAAGGATGAGACGAAGAACTTTAGTATAGGACTCTATCAAGATTTAAATGGAATGTTATCATTGTATGAAGCTTCATTCTTATGTAGAGAAGGTGAGAATATTTTAGAGGCAGCAAAACATTTTACAATCAACTATTTAGAAAAATACATGAGATCGTGTAAGGATGAATATGAAGGATCCATTATTAGACATGCGTTGAAGCTTCCCTTACATTGGCGAATATCAAGATTGGATACAAGATGGTTCATTGATATCTACGAAAGAAAAGTGGATATGAACCCTATTCTTCTCGAAATTGCTAAATTAGATTTCAATCGAGTTCAATCTATCCACCAAGAAGATTTGAAATATGCATTAAGGTATGACTATTATAAACATATTTTGAGCATTAAAAATAATTGTTTGTGGTCAGTTTTTTCTTCGGAAAGCTTTGTTTCTAAGTCACTAATTTACTTAAATGCGGAAATATAACTCTTACATGAACGTAATTCATAACTCTTACATGAACGTAATTCATAACGTAAACTTCAAAAAACGTTTAAAACAATTTCTTCTCTGGAAAATACAGTCATGGTCTTACGTGTTTAAAT
>NW_019649420.1:0-1123 GCF_002806865.2 Cucurbita pepo subsp. pepo
AAAATAAGGTTAATGTTTGATTAGTTTCAAATAATTTTATTTTAGACATTTTATTATCAACTGTCCTAAAGAAAATTTGGAACGAAACCACGTCTATTAGGGGCACATCTTGTTTTTCTTTTTCTTTTTTTTTTTTTCCTTTAAAAATTAAATATTTATTTCTTTTCATATAAAACAAAAATATTATCCAAAACAAATAATCTAAATTAATAAAAATACCTTTTCATTTTCTATTTTTCTCAAAAATATTTCTAGATTTTTCTTTTTAAGTTTTAATAATATCCTTCAATTTTAAAAAGAATTCTAAAAAATATAGTTTTGAATGGAAAGATATCGGGTCTAAAAAATATTTCAAAAATATACTTAAAACTTTAAAAAGTTTCATTAATACCTCCAATTTTTTAAATAAAAAAATCTTTAAATATAATTACAACTCTGTTTAAAAAATGAAATTTTAAAGTTAGTATTAATATTTTTAACCTTTATTAAAAAAATGTTTGAAAAAGTTTTTATCATTAATATATAGACGAAAATTATCTATAGATAATTCATACTGTCTCCCTTTTTAATATTACGTTTGAAAGTGCATTAGTATTAGACTATTTTTAAAGTTTTTTAAAAAATTTAAAAATATTAATGAACCTTTTAAAAATTTAGCTATTTTTTAAATTAAGTTAAAAATATTTTTGAAATCCTACGAATGTTTAAGGATATTTTTCAAATAAAATATTAATGTAAAAATATTTTTAAACTCTTTTTAAAGTTTGGAAGTATTTTTAAGAGAGTCTGAATTTTAAGAGTATTTTTATTAATTTAACACAAAAAAAAAAACAATAATATCTCATTTTTATCTTCTCCTATAAAATAAAATAATTATAATTGTTTTTTTTATAAAAAAAAAATAATCAATGCACCTTTTAATTTTAAATATAGTCTTTCTTTCATGACGAGAGTTCATTTTACCACTCTACCAACTCGTAGTTGTTAACTTGTTTCTTTTTACTCTATTCGTTTCTCACTTTATTCAAATTATAAACATATCGTCTCTTTAAAAAAAAAACAACATACGATCATATTTTATGAAGTAAAACTAAATAGAATTAGATATTATGGCATGAAATGA
>NW_019649421.1:0-1123 GCF_002806865.2 Cucurbita pepo subsp. pepo
CCCTCTCCTCCCCTTTTCAACTAACAATACAAATAATCAAATATATTACCCGAATAAATAAGAGATACATAAATTAACTTATATCACGTCATAATGAAAGTATAACAGCTCAAACACACCGTTAACCGATATTGTCCTCTTTGAATTTCCTTCTAGGCTTCCCTTCAAAGTTTTTAAAACGTCTATTAGGGGAGATTTCCACACTCTTATAAAGAATGTTTCGTTCTCCCCTCCAACCGATGTGGGATCTCACAGTCCACCCACCTTCAAGACCCTGCATCCTCACTAGCATACTGGACGTTTTTAAAATGTGTTTACTAGGGGGAGATTTCCACACCCTTATAAAGAATGCTTTGTTCTTCTCCCAACCAAGGGGATCTCATAAAAAGTAACCTAAGGATAGGATGACTAAGAAAGCCTTATTACTCCCTACACCAACAAGGTGCAGTTTTTTTCCGATGGTTCAATCATTAGAGAGGATAAAACATGCTAGAAGACTCATGTTGATCTGTGGGGATAGTATTCACTCTTAGAAGAAACGAGTAAGTACCGTGACCATATCGTAGAAGATGTAGGGTAATATCGCGACCATCAAGTAACGAATCCAAATCTTGAACATGGGTCGTTACTAAAATCTCTTAATTTGTATTTTATTTTTGTTGGACCATAAATGTAAAATAGAAGGCATATATACAAAGCTATATATTAGCCTTTTGTAAGGGGTGGTGGAGAAGAGAAGTTTAATATATTATTTGATCTCTATGGTATTATACTCCCAATGTACATTTAAACATATTTAAAATGGTGTATTTTCTTTTCCCATTTTTTTGTCCATTTTGTGTCATATCATAACTTTTTTATTTTGTGGTCTAAATTTAAAGAGCTCTTTTGATACTCTTTGCATGGAAGGAAGTCAATGAAGAAGAAGAAACTAAGAGGGAATTAGGGTTTGAATTAGGGTTTGAATTAGGGTTTGAATTAGGGTTTGAATTAGGGTTTTGAGTTCCAAGAAGAGAGCTTTATAAACACTTGCTTTTAAGAGGTGAGAAAGTGTGGATTTTTAGGGTTTAAACATGAAGAACAATACGTCAAATCTTAAAGGGTTTTTGTTGAAAAGAAAAAA
>NW_019649422.1:0-1121 GCF_002806865.2 Cucurbita pepo subsp. pepo
CCGACCAGACCGTAGGTTTGGTTCAATCATGGGATTTAAAGGTGTGGGAGTGGTGGGGTTTAGCGGTAGGAATAGGACCCGTGATTTTGAGACACAGATTCTCCCTTTGTCTCTTTACTCCATTTTCGAGGGGAAAAGATAATATTGAAACTCATGTTTTTTCTTTTTTTATTTATTTATTTATTTATATATATTAATCCAATTAAATTCATTTTCATTTCTAAAAAAATGGTTATAAAATAAGAAAAATATAAAATTATTTATTATCATGTTACTTAATAGGTACTTTAATATTTAGTTCAATCAATGTGTGTGGGTCATATACGTATATGGAATAGTATGGTTTGATTTTCTTTCTCTCACTTTACGAGCCAAGGGCCCATGTGGGTCTATGTTATCTTAACTTTAGTATCAATTGTGTTGAAACTTTAATGCTTTTTTGAGGTTAATCTATGGTCCAATCGAGTTGAAATTTTGACCGTGTGTTTATTGGTGTGAGAGTTTTAAATACCAATGATGAGATGTTTATTTTTTTTTTTATTTATTTTCGACGGTCGGTAGTTGAGTGCTACTTTTAAGTGAGGCTTTCCATTTTTCTTTGGTAATAATTTCATAAAGTGTACTTAGATAGTTATGTTGAGATATCTATTATGTTCTTGGAGCAAGGTTTCATGTTTCTTTATACATTTTTTTCAAGGGGAATCAATATTTCTTTGGCAACTCGATAGAGACCACCTTAGCTCATGATTTCTTCACCACCTTGGATTACGATTTTTTCATGAGATCTTTTACTCACGGATGAAGAATTTGGAGTTTCCTTCAATTACCCTCGTACTTGACCTCTTTAGTTTTCATGGTTTGCATGAAAAATACTTCTTATCATCTCAGGAACCGTTTGGCATAGGTAGAAAGAAAATTTACTTCTAGCCTCCGATTGCATTTTGAGTTTTGATGTCTTGACTATCAATGGAGGTGGAATACATTTAGAACACTTCGAAGCTCTTGAATCCTTCAAGAAACTTGTTGAAAAACTCATTTTGAAGGCGTAGGAATTGGTTTGAGAAAAAAATTGTATACCGTAACTCTCGAATTCAGAAGAAATATGAGGAAAGAATACCCAA
>NW_019649423.1:0-1121 GCF_002806865.2 Cucurbita pepo subsp. pepo
AGAATTCTCTGGAGATATAATTTCATTCTCTAGAGAAAGTGGGAGAGATTGATGTGTTTTGTCTCAACCCGAGGGTCCTATTTATAAGGACTCTTGGAAAATCTTTGCCAAATAATATATTTGCCTATTTAATGTATTGTGATATAAAACCTTATACAAATCATATTTAGATATTATAAGATATCCTAATATATATTTAATTAATTTTAATCTCATTCAAATTTCAAATATATTAGTGACAACAACTTAAGCTAATTAGGTAAGTGGTCTTACTCTAGGATATGCTAGAAATTGTATGAGTTGCCATTTATGATGTATGAGTTATGATGATGTATGAGTTGTATCATATGATGCCGTATACTAGTAGATTATGATGTATGACTTCTGTTGATGTATGAGTATAATGTTTGAGCTGTGATGCATGATAATGTACGTAATTTATATATTTGGATATATGACGTACATGATATGTTTGATGCACTTATGACGTTACGACGAGTATGATGATTGCATGACGTTTATTTTAATATGTTGATGTTTTCCATATTAAGCATGCTATATAATGATGAGTGCCATATTACATCATGTCCAAAGATTAACATAGGACACAACCTTAAGAGCATGAAAATAAAATTAATATGTCTAATGGTTTTTGCACATGTCATTTATGCTTTATATTAGATGATGATGTGACTATGTTATATGATGATGTGACTATGTTATATGAGTGTCATATTTCATCTAGTTTTAATTTTCGCTCATTTCGTTTTATCCCATGTTTTTAAATATCATGAACGTTCTGAAAGATTAGGTAGCCTTGATATGAACTTTAATTTGTTGCCAAAAGTCCGTGTCATGTATGTATTTGTAGCCGATACAAATTATCACCATGCTCACATTGTCAAACTCGTGATTCAAAATTAGAAGAAAAAAGCATGGCTATAGTAAAATTTTTGCAACTTTCTCATTTTGAATTTTTTTCCAGTTTTGTAGTAGAGACATGGTGTTTCACAATTATTTTGTATTTGGTATAGTTTTTTTTTTAACAATAATGTTGTTTCCATAATTCTAGATAACTAGCTTTTGAACTAAAAATTTATTCAAGTTTTGTTTTCCAAAAA
>NW_019649425.1:0-1121 GCF_002806865.2 Cucurbita pepo subsp. pepo
AATTACAAAAATAGCCTAGAAACAAAAAGCCCATAAAGAAATTGATGATCTAATAAAGAATCAAACCTTGATATAAGAACTCTCATGTCCTCGGAACATTTTGTTATTTCTCTCGCCTAAAAGCTCCCACATGATAACACACACCCACATGACATCAGTTTATTATTTTCTATAGGTTGGTTCAACTAGGCCAAATGCCGATCCAAACCAATCCACTTACACCCAACCATAAAAGACACATCTTTATTTTAGTTTTAATTTTTATAGAGCTGAAAAGATTGGGTTTGATGGTAATAATCCCTGTAGCCTGAAGATTTGATAGTAACAATCTCTATAGTTTCTATGGTACAGGGTAGTTTGAGCATTCGGCAGTATGTCACTCATGGAGTTATAACATTAGGGTATAATTGGAAAAAATTTATAAGTTCGGGGAAGCGATTCATAAAATTGAAAGCTGAGTATGTGATTGCAACAACTCCAGGGGTGGTTTGTGCAATTTCCAAATAAATAAATAAATTCCACACACCTCTCCCTCTTGTTGTACTAAACATGGGCGAGGAGACATTGCATCATATTTGCAAGGACTTCAAAATCTTCATTCACATCTATACATCTTGTAAATATAATTGCTCTTCCAAGCCAAATAGGCCACACAATAGTCACTATGATATTACTACACCAAGGAACTTTAACATTTTGTTTTCTTTTTTCTTACAATTATAGCCAAACTAAATCTGATGCAAGAAATCATGAAGGTTGTTTGGCCAGCAGAATCTTAAGAAAAAAATCCTTGAAAAGGCCATATAAGTCTTAACAAAGGGCCAAAACATGAAGAAGGGTCCATGTTCTCCGTTTTTTGGACAAAGAAATAACCAACTGAGCAACAAGGAAAGGTAAAAACAATTCTCTGAAGCCAGTCAACAATGTTAATCTGCTTCAGATCTTAAGGACCATAAGAAAAAAATGGATTGTTTTTTCCCTATTCAAGCTCCGCAAAATATAGAATTCTCCATATGATTGCATCAGCCACATAACAAAAACATAGTTTAAATACAAATATAACTTTCAGTAATATATGTGGGGTGTGGGTGTGGGTGTGGGTGTGGGTGTGGGTGTGGGTG
>NW_019649426.1:0-1121 GCF_002806865.2 Cucurbita pepo subsp. pepo
GCTTAGTGGCATTTCCTTCGGTGACTGCATTATTGCAGGTGTAGGGCGAGTAAGGCTTCTGAGGTGCCTATTATGTGGAATAAAAACACACAATTGTATCCCTCCCTAATGTGTTCTCAAACACTCTATATCAAGCAGCAGGACCCTCGTATAATCGGGATATCACAACCGCTGTCCCGGTGAAAANATAGTGTGTTTTCATTTAGTGTTTTGTTCTATGGTATTTTTGCCTCGGGGAATTATTCGCCATAAAAGACCATTACCCTCACAACATCCTCCTTTGCTCTATCTAGTGTTTGCCCTGAAAGACAATTACACACAAAACATCTTACCCTGAAAGAAAGAGGCTTTCCCCATATTATTTTGTATGGATTAATATAGGTTCTTGCAAGGAAAGCCTCTTTCTTTCTTTCTCCGATTCAGGGTAAGATGTTTTGTGTGTAATTGTCTTTCAGGGCAAAAACTAGATTGAGCTAAGGAGGATGTTGTGAGGGTAATAGTCTTTGTTGGCGAATAATTCCCCAGCGCAAAAATACCTGGAAACAAAACACTAAATAAAAACACTCTATAGCAATAGAGGATCCTTTTTCACCGGGACAGCAGTTGTGATATCCCAATTATACGAGGGTCCTGCTGGTTGATATAGAGTGTTTGAGAACACATTAGGGAGCGAGACTTGTGACAGTCTTAAGTCAGATAATACGCACCTCAGAAGCCTTACTCGCCCTGCACCTGCAATAATGCAGTCACCGAAGGAAATGCCACTAAGCCTTCGGCATTGGCGCACAGTGGATGGTGCCCTACTAAATTGATCGTATCCCTGTAAAGTAAGTAAGCGAAAACCTTTTACAAAGTGGTCAATTAACGACCAGTGTCAGGCGTAAGGAGTTATGTCTTCTTTGGAGGGTATTATCTATGATGATCTTAGTAAACAGGCGGTGGCATATCGACAAATGTCATTATTGTTACGCCGACCACCAGGCCGTGAGGCTTTCCCAGGCGATGTTTTCTATTTACATTCCCGTCTCTTAGAAGGAGCCGCTAAATGATCGGACCAGACAGGTGCAGGTAGCTTGATCGCCTTACCCGTCATTGAAACACAAGCTGGAGACCTATCGGCC
>NW_019649427.1:0-1121 GCF_002806865.2 Cucurbita pepo subsp. pepo
TTTGTAATTGTTATGATTGAAGGTTTTATGAGAGATACACGCTTGACCCTTTAGTGGAGTGAATATTTTATGCGAATCGAACTATGATAATGTTGGAATACAATTTGATGGACCAAATATGTGATATTAATTATGAACGGTTCAATTAGTTAAAATATTATATTTTCATTCCCAAACATTGAGGTTCGNTGAAGTTCATCGCATAGCTTGATAATTTGATATTTACTCGTTTTCTTGACTTGGACGTTCAAACCATCTTGTACCTTCAAATTTGTCGACATAAAATTCTTGATTGTAAAATAAATCAAAACATGAAATTCTAAAATCAAATCAAGTTTAAGATAATTAATATATATATATATATATATATATATATATATGATAAAAATTAACAAAGTCATGGAACAGAGTAGGATTGTAAATAATTTTCATCAATTATTTACATAATTTTTTTTTTTAGCTATTTCAAATCAAAGAAGAAACAAAAAGGGCCCACTTTTGTTGGCAACTGGCCCATTGAGGCCCACTATTGGTTCAGCCCAAGCCCTCACTTCAAAAACAAATGGGAAAGTGAGAGGATTTTATTAATTATTTATATTGTTTTTGTTTTTGTTTTTATTATTTATTTATTTATTTTGAGCATACTATATTACTTTAATAGGTTAACTAGATTTATTATTAATTACTTTTATTACATTTTTGACATTTTATTTTTTCAAAATCATAATACTAAAATTAAAATATAGTTATCGAGTTAATTATCTAAATATCTTTTACAATCATATTATTACCTTCTCCTTAAGATGCCAACATAAAATTATTAGACGAGGTCACTTCATTTGCACCGTTGGATGGAGAAAGATATTTTAAATATATTTATTTTTGTATCTCACGTAATATAATATTTCACGAACTCTTTGCCTACGTATGTATTTATTTGAATCTTACGCTAATTAATCATTTGAACGTAAATAATTTAAAGGATATATAAATGAAAAAAAAAAAAGGCAATAATGGCAAATTATTTGGATATGTGAAGTCAGCAAGTTATTACCCTCCATTAAGCCAAAGTTGTATATATTAAAGATTTCTTGCTAAGCTATGTGCATGGTTGAGGGTGA
>NW_019649428.1:0-1121 GCF_002806865.2 Cucurbita pepo subsp. pepo
AAGTATATTGAACCTTGCTCATACCTTCCTCCATTATGGGTTTTTACCCCATATTCTATGGAAAATTGTTGGGAGAGAAGTCTCACATTGGCTAATTAAAAGGATATCATGAGTTTATAAACAAGGAATACATTCCATTGGCATGGGGCCTTTTGGGGAAATCAAAAGCAAAGCCGAACAATATCATATCATTGTGATGTTCATGATTCCTAACATCATATCAGACTCATTCCCTTAACTTACTTATGTTAATAGAATCCTCAATGTCGAGCAAAGAAGTTGTGAGCCTCAAATGTGTAGTCAAAAGTGACTCAAGTGTCGAAGAAAGGGTGTACTTTGTTCGAGGGTTCCAGAGGAGGAGTCGAGTCTCGATTAAGAGAAGGTTATTCGAGGGATTCATAGTTAGGGGAGGCTCTGGTGTACTTTGTTTGAGGACAGAAGTGTTCGGAGAAGATCCCACATTAGCTAATTAAGGGAATGATCATAGGTTTATAAGTAATGAATACATCTCCATTGGTATGAGATCATTTGGGGAAACTAAAAGGAAAGTCATGAGAGTTTATACTCAAAGTGGACAATGTCATACCATTGAAGAAAAATGACATGAGTATTCTATTCCGTAATTTAAATAGATTATGATAGGAAATGGTTTAATACTCTATTGGGTAATGTAAATAGATTATGAAATGATTGCAATGACTCAATGCCCAGTTTTGTCATCACTCACATGTATTTTATATATCTTTAAATGTTTCATTATTCTCCTCTTTTCTTTTTCTTCTCCTTCTTGCTATAACTTATATATCTTAATTTGGGTGAGGAAATTTTAGAGATTGGAGAATGAAAGAAGGAAAATAAGAGGGCGTTAATGCTTTAACGACAAACGAACACCAAATTTTTTATTTGTAGCTTAGTTTAAGAGAATTTTTGGTGTCCCTTGAAAAACAAAGTCGGCCGCTTCATGTCGCATACCCATTGCACGGGCTTGGAAAACTATAAAGTTGGTCTTGTGTTGTTTTTAGATGTGTTCTTGTGTATTTTATCTCTCTTTCTATTGTGTACATGCACGTACACATACCTTCTACCTGAACTTTACCATTAGGATTATAATCGAGGATGAG
>NW_019649429.1:0-1120 GCF_002806865.2 Cucurbita pepo subsp. pepo
ATTTACCATATATCTAACTCGGGTTTTCCAATGGTGTTAACCTATATTTTCTCTCTAAGATCACCATCGATCATAATTATATTGTGGTTAAGACTAGGGCAGCTCTCGAAGGTTATTAATACTAAAGAAATATTATTTTTAATTCACGTAATTCTTGAACTCATAATAGAATTTTTAACAGCTTATTACTTGTCATTTAATTCTTAAGATGTAACATTTTCGATGCGGGAATCAATAATTCATTCTCGTCCTAAAGTTTTTATCATACCTATATCATATTCGAAATTGTTATAGAGATAACAATATTATAACTTTACAATAAGTCTCGAATAGGTTCGGAATTTAAATTTTATTTTATTTTATTCCTTAACAATAAAGTAATAAAATATTAGGTTGAATTATTCCAAAATTGTCTATGATTTCGTTAACTTAAACAACTAAGCTCGGCAAACTCACAACATCGAAAACAATGTCAGGTAGTAGTTTTTAATGCAATGATGTATTGATATTAGTTCAATATGTATTGATATCATATTGATACCATTTTATGTATCTAATAAGTATAGTTTATATGGTGAAGTTATGTTGAATGAAGAAAAGTGGCGTTGGCCAGAGTTGGTTGGGATGGATGGGGAGAAAGCAGTGAAGATAATACAGCAAGAGAATCCTTCTCTATACGTAATTCTAATGCCACGAGGTGAAATCCGGGCATCGACCGACTTTGTGCCCGATCGAGTCCGAGTCTTTGTTGATCATTGTGGAAAGGCGAATTTGATCCCTCAAATTCGCTAAGCACCCTTAACTATATGTAACACCATACTTATAATAAAGTAAATTAAGGTGTGTTTCTCACTTTAATCTCTAACATATGAGTATCTAATAGATAAACACGAAATTTCATTTCAATATTAATCGAGAATGAGAAAAACGTATCCAAAATAGCTTGAAAAGCTTAGAAAAATTTATACATCCCGAGTAGTATCCATTTAATGTTTGAATATCATCATTCAATTTAAAAACCAAAAGCCTAGGTGCCAACACCAAAATATTAGGCAACAACACTAGCACCCTATGTCAATGCCAAATTAGGATAACCTTTATGTCGATAACAAGTATTTTT
>NW_019649430.1:0-1119 GCF_002806865.2 Cucurbita pepo subsp. pepo
ACGTGTTTTAAAAACCTTGAGGAGAAGTCCGAAAGGAAAAGTCCAAAGAAGACAATATCTATTAGCGATGGACATGAGTTGTTATATCGGGAAGGAACAATGGTTAGGAGAGCAGTCAAAATGGTGGTTGGGAATGATTGGAATGCACCATCCACTGACTTTGTGTAAACATTTCATAGCCATAATTTTGCTGTTTGTTATTTGATACAACTTGAAGAATAAGAACAAGAGGGAGAAGACAGTGAGACAAAAAGAAGAGATAAGTTGGAGGAGAGTGACAGATTTCTAGTGAATTAATGGTTATCTGTTAATAATGTAACCAGAAACTAAGCTCTCAAACAGCTCGAATTATTTTTGTTGTTCTTAGTCAAGTTGTATTAGATATTTCTTAGGTTAATTGAATTATTTCTACTTAATCACGAGATTTCGATCGAGAAAGCTGTGGAAGATAAATCGAACTTGTTTTAAGCTAAAGTTGACATGATTTATGAGTAGAACGAGAATAGAAAGTTGTAGACAATTTAATTGAACCGTTTTGAGCTGAAGTTGATATGATTTGTGAGGAGAACGAGAATAGGAAGTTGTGGAAGATTAATCGAACTGATTTGAGCTAAAGTTGACATGAATTATGAGTAGAACGAGAATAGAAAGCTGTGGAAGATTAATCGAACCCATTTTGAGCTGAAGTTGACATGATTTGTGAGTAGAACGAGAATAAAAAAGTTGTGGAAGATTAATTGAACCCGTTTTAAGCTGAAGTTGACATGATTTTGAGTAGAACGAGAATAGAAAGCGAGGAAAGTAACTTATTTTATGTTAAATAAGTGATTTACATGTTAAATAAGTCTAAATCCAACGGAAACAACCATTGATTTACATCGGTGGTTCTAGCTTATTATAAGTATTTGTCACAATAAATTATATCTTCGATCAAATTCATAACGTTATAACCTCGGGATGAAAATGAAATCTCATAACAAAGGACTTTCAAGACCGGCATTTCATGCACTAAGTATAACAGTTCAAGACCATCACTAACACATATGGTCTGATTTAGCCCATTACGTATTGTCGTCAGCCTCACAGTTTTAAAACATGTCTACTAGGGAGAGGTTTCCA
>NW_019649431.1:0-1119 GCF_002806865.2 Cucurbita pepo subsp. pepo
TTTTTTTTTTGGTACTAGGAAGGCAACTTTCATTTATAAAAAGACAAAAATACAGTGGATGATATGACAAAAAGACCCGCAAGAGCCAAGAAAGAGCTCCAAAGCAAGACTTCAAAGTGAATAATATGAATATCCCACAGTTCCCTGATAAATTCCAAGAAGTTATGCTGTAGTTATAGAAGTAAAATAGATGACTCAAGTTGTCCCGTAGTGTCAGGTTGTTTAAGTTTACAAGGTTCCCCCCCTTGAAAACGCCATTAAATGGAATCCCACCACCGCCAACATCCCACCTCTAGAAACGGAAGAAAAGCAAGAATTTTGGAACACTAGAGAGGGCGATCATAGATCAAAGAAAATTGGCAAAGACCATAATCTAAAAAATATTTCCAGGACCCTCTTGGAGAATGTTAATGTAGCACAAATGTACGAAATCTAAAAGGAATTAAATCAAAGAATCTTTTCCTTTTAGAGTTTGCACACTAGAAACAAGCAGCTGGGTAAACAAAAATTTGGTCGTCCTAAGAAGGTCAAGGTTTTCTTGTGGATTTCCTCTTTTGAGAGGCTGAATACTCACGGTAGAACCTAAAGAATTTTTTGAAATTCTGCTCTTTACCCCAATTGGTGCGTTCTTTGTAAACGTGAGGAATCTTTGATGCACCTCTTCTTCTCTTGCCCATTTGTTGCTGCTTGCTGGGAAAGAGGGTAAATTTATTCAATTTGCAGTGGTGTTGGCCCAATAAAGCTTCAGATGCCCTTCTTCACCTTATTGAGGACCCTCAGTTTAAGGTTCAAGCAAAATCCTACAGTCTAATGGTGTCTTTGCCCTACTTACGCGAAAATCCTAGTAGCCCTTTGACCTGTTCTGGCTAATCGTGTCACAGAATAAATAAGTTGAGGTGTAGAACGAATTTACACGTGCACTTAGTGTTAACAATAGAAGTCAAATATTCGTCAACCAATATAAATATGCTTCAAAATGGGGGAGAAAAGATTATAAGTCAAACGAAAACATCAAATTGACATCAAAGCCATTTGAAGATTCATCCAACTTCTAGGAGATTAAGCAAGGAAAACAGGTGAAGCAATACAAGACGAGTTAAGAAAATAAAAAAATAAAAA
>NW_019649432.1:0-1118 GCF_002806865.2 Cucurbita pepo subsp. pepo
TTTTTTTTTTTTTTTGAAGTATTCAATATATAGAAAATTTTTTAAACGTTAATAGTATCCACCAAAACTAGCCCGTCTATCAACAAGCTCCTAGCTCCTACATAATATGGTGCCTTCTTGAGATATAATATTTGAAGTACATATTATTTATGGAATATATCTTATATATTTATTTTTAATATTCTTTCTTTATAATTTGATTTACAGTATATTTTATTTTATTCTTCATATTTAATTAGTTTATATTTTTCTTATTGGTAGGTATTAGTTGCTATTATATATCCTATTTAAAGCGTATGAATATCGATGAAAATACGCACCTTCGATCCTAATTCTAATTTTTTCATTCTTAATATGGTATCAGAGCATCCATCTTAGTATTCTTAAATATCAAAATTTCCTCTATGGAGAAATCAGCCAAATCCAGCGTCAAAATTTCGGATGTTGATTTAACACATCCTTATTATATTCATCACTCTGATCAGCCAGGATATTCACTTGTTCCAATCAAATTAAATGGAACAAATTACCAATACTGGAGTAAACCAGTTATGCATGCTGTTATTGCCAAAAAGAAAATTGGCTTCATTGATGGCACAATTGAAGAACCGTCTCAAGATGCAAATTCGACCGAATTTGAACTCTGGAATCAGTGCAACAGTATGATAATATCTTGGTTAACTCATTCAATTGAAGCAGATATCGCTAAGAGTATTATTCACGCCAAGACAACTCATCAAGTATGGATTGATCTTCACGATCAATTCTCACAAAAGAATGCTCCAGCAAATTTTCAGATACAAAATTCGATAGCAATGATATCACAGGGTACCATTACACTGTTAGCATATTTCACCAAGCTCAAAGCACTCTGGGATGAATTAGAAGTGTACTGCACACCATTTACTTGTAATCAACGTCAAATACATGTTGATCAACGCGATGAAGACAAGTTGATGCAACTACTCATGGGGCTCAGTGAGGCTTATAAAACGGCGAGATCTAACATATTGATGATGACTCCATTACCTAATGTGATGGAAGCCTATTCATTACTTGTACAAGAAGAGATGCAGCGTTAGGTAACTTCTGAACCTACTAAGAATTTCTCGATTGCA
>NW_019649433.1:0-1118 GCF_002806865.2 Cucurbita pepo subsp. pepo
GTAGTGTCCCCAAGGGCATGAACATGGAAACCATGAAGCCCTGGCGTAAGGCCAGAAATATTTCCTCTAACTGTAGTTGGACCTGAAAAATATACTAACTATGAAAAAAAAAAAAAAAATCTGTATGAATTAAAATTTCAAACTACGATTTGAGCTACCATTGCCATTTTGGTTAAAGAAGACGGTTCCCTTCACTCCCTGATTGCTCTCGAGAACAGCAACAGCTTTCACCATTGTTTTGCGTTAACTGAACTCAAACCCAATGAAGGTTATCAGAAGAGCTGAAATAACTGGTAAAATTGGATGCTAATCAACAAAGTAAACCAAGGAAATTTCACTTTTGAACATATTCTTCATGGTGATAGTCAACGAACAATGAGAATTCACTAAAGCAAAAATCTGAAAGACACAAAAAGTCATCCCAGTGACCAAATTTTGGGGACAAGATCAATGCTAATCTTCAACATCTTAAATCAGTTCAAGTTGTAGTNCCAGTTCAAGTTGTAGTCAGTTATGACATTGTTACACCAGGTTGGCGAAGAGCTCATCAGTTTGGTTTCGTTCTCCTCCCCAACTGAGGTGGGATCTCACAATCCACCCCACCACCCCTTCAGGGCCAGCGTCCTCACTAACACTCGTTCTCTTCTCAAATCGATGTGGGACCCCTCAATCCACCCCCTTCGGAGCCCAATGTCCTTATTGGCACACCATTTCGTGTCCACCCCCTTCAGGGTTCAGCCTCCTCATTCGCATCGCCCAATGTCTGGCTCTGATACCATTTATAACAGCCAAAGCCCACCACTAGCAAATATTGTTCTCTTTGGGCTTTCCTTTTTGAGCTTACCCTCAGGGTTTTAAAAAAAAAAAACGTCTACTAGGGAAAGGTTTCCACACCTTTATAAAGAATGTTTGGTTCTCCTCCCCAACCGATGTGGGATCTCATCGGTTCTTTATCTATATGTAGCTTTTAATTTTTTTTAATTCAATTTCAAAACTCATAGCTTTTGGCAAACAATTCTAGAACTGCTGACCATCCTCGTTTATGTAGTCTAAAAAATTTCTTACTTCCAAAATTCATAAGCTCATTTCCAAGTAGTGAGCTGCATTTGTACCAGAAA
>NW_019649434.1:0-1117 GCF_002806865.2 Cucurbita pepo subsp. pepo
AAAAAAAAAAAAAAGAAAAGAAAAGGGAAAAGGGGGATCAAAGTCAACGGAGGGGCAAAAGGGTCATTCCCATTCTTCCATCAACAAGCCGAGAAGGTCGATGAGGTGAGTTCTTGAGTATTTTTCTTCAGATCCGAGATCATCATTCGAGATTCAAGCACTAATATCTTAGTATGTTCATCTAGGGAGGCTATTTTACAAGATCCGTGAAGAAGCTTGACCGAAAAATGCAACCGATATCAGAACTCCGAGAGTTCTTCCAAGAATGGTAAGAAGGTTGATGAACCTACTTTGAACACTCATAACTTTTTCTGTGATGGTGTAAAAAATCCAAGAAAAATATCAGGACGAAGTTTGTATTACAATCTACAACATTGCTAAAGAAAGCGAATTGATTTGAAGTTTAGATTAAAAGATATGAAAATGAGAAAAGAGGAAAAATTAATCAGAATCTGCGTTGCAATTTCCAGGAGGAGATAGAAAGTTTCCGGCAGCCAGGTGTCAACTATCGGGAGGAGCAACGCATCTGGGTAAGCGGCAGACACACGTCAGGCATCGAGTAAAGCGACGCGGCTCCAGCTAGATTGCGACATGCGGCGTCTGCAACCGTCGACTCGACCCGCGCTCTAACAACTGATCTGCTACCCGCGTGACGACCCAAACCACAGCCGACCTGCGGTCCACACGAGAGAACCAAACCATGAGACCCGAATTGATACGCTAACCGAACTAGTCCGCGACTGCTGAGTTTTTGCTCACGCGTAATACACGAGTGAGACGCGTGGTCCATATTGTGCGCATCCTCACTCATCATCTCAAAAGGAAGTATCCCTATGCTTATTTACACACAACATGTATGAGGTCCCTCTAGTTCTCATTTTAACGTATCCCTATGCTTATGTACACACAACATGCATGAGGTCCCTCTAGTTCTCATCTTAACCTCTTTCTGACACAACCCTAGCCTCATCTCTCTGTTACGTTTAGTAACACATGCTCATTAGATATTTACATTAATATCGTTTTTCATCCTCTTAGGATTGTGTCCTAGGTCGATCTATCAACATGATGCAACATGACACTCATCATCATACAACATGCTTAATACGGAAAACAT
>NW_019649435.1:0-1117 GCF_002806865.2 Cucurbita pepo subsp. pepo
CCGGCGCTGTGGTTCAAGAATCTGGTGACGTTGTTGGATTCGAAAGAGGCCGGCGGCATTGATGCGATTGTTCACCTTGAGGAACCCCACATGAACAGGCTTGAAGCTGATCAACTCTTCCTTCAATATGCTACTCCAACTCCTACCGCCCCGCCCACCCCATAAATCAACTACCCTCTTCTCTAAACCAATCTTTATTTCCCTACAACTCTTCTAATCTCTTTCTTAACTGTGTTTGTTAAATAAAAATATTCTCTCAACTTCAACTTCAACTTCAACTTCAACTTCATATATATTAAATCTAAAAACTTTATAAATAGTTTGTGTTAATGTTATTTTATATTTTATTATAAAACGTTACCGTTCGTATGTTTCTATTTATTAGTCTTTTGTAATTTATTTGATTATAACTAACATAACTTTCACATCAAATGGGGTGGATTAAGCATACGTTCTCGGTTTAAATAGCTAGATAACGACTATAACTCAATTCTTTTCACCTCTTAAAATGACACTATAATATAGTTTCTACTTACGGAAATGAATGGTGAAAAATGGTTGAACCAGGCAAAAAGGGAGATTAAACACTTCTCACGTGCCTAGATGGCTTCTCATGGATGCAGTCATATGTTACTAGCTCACTTGCATGACGTCTATGAATATAGTAAGAGACCAAAACGAGAACAAAAAATATTAAATATTTCAATGTCATACATTCAAAATCGAAAAAATAATCAACAATGGTATCTATATAAAAAAAAATAATTTAGAAATGGTCCAAAAATAAAGTGAAACCTTTGCACTAATTCTAATATTTTAAGGAAATAAATGACTTTTTTATTTTATTATTATTACAAATTTGCAATAAACTATATTTTAAAAGGTTTATTAGACTTCTAAAAAGCAGAAAATTTAAAAATAAATAAATAAAACAAAAAAACTGAAATGATTATTTTCAAATAAAAATAAATTTTCAATATGTTTTGAATAAAATATATATTGTGTATTCATTTCTTGTCATGAATAATATTTATTTACGTTAAAAAAAATTAATTTTTGAAATTGGCATAAATAGACTATTTTATTTGAACCTATTATTACCCTATGAATAAACATA
>NW_019649436.1:0-1117 GCF_002806865.2 Cucurbita pepo subsp. pepo
CAATTAGTCTCATGGTGTTCGCGTCTGTACTCATCATAATGGGGAAATATCTCGATGCACGTGAACACACAATTATGCATCAAGTCCTCATACTTTCTTTTTACTCCTCCTACCGTTTTTATAACATTATATCATAATATAGAAAAAAGGTTGTAAATCATCTGGTATTGTGGTGTAGTTGATTATCACGTCAGTCTATCACACTAAAGGTCACTAACTAATTTTTCTTAGATTTTTTCTTTTTTTTAAACATTTTTAAACATAAACATAATAAACTTTACGACTCAAATATCTAACTCCTCTATATCTAACTTCTCTAAAAGCATCAAGTTGGGAAAGAATAAAATTGAAAATAAATGGTCATACTTGAGGGTGGAAAGTGATCTAAGAGTTTTTTTTTTTTTAATTTTTTAAAAAATTAAGCTAATTAAAGATTTTTTTTTAAAAAAGTTTATAATTATTAACTAATTTATGATAAAAAAAAAATAAAAAAAAAAGAATCGTTGTTGTGGTGTAGTGGTTATCAACACTACAAGGTCTGGGCAACAACATCTTTGTATACATTTTTTACCCTCGGGACAGGAGGCCCTTAGTATAAGATTGAGATAGGTTCCATGATTGCATTTAGCATGACCGACCATGGCATTGCCCAACATCTTTGTATACATTTTTTACCATCTGGACTGAAGGCCCTTTGTATAAGATTGAGATAGGTCCCGTGATTGCAATTAGCATGATCGACCATGGCATTGCCCAACATCTTTGTATAAATTTTTCACAGTCCGGACTGGAGGCCCTTAGTATAAGATTGACTTTAACGGATTTTTTTTCTAATTTTTTAATATTTTATTTCATATTTTTCTTGAGTTTCTGAAATTTCTAAGCATTTTTCTTCTGTGTTATCTGAAAATTAGACTTCTAAGACTCTCAATAAAATCCCGAAATTTCAACTTTAAAAGAAAAAATCGAGTGTTAAATACCTCATTGGTACCTAGTGTTACAATGATACTCTCAGATGTCAACCATATATTTTTCAATATTACATTAATAATCTTGCATGTTACACATAAGGGATTATATTAAATTACAACTAAAATAATAAAAATATATTATTAAA
>NW_019649437.1:0-1116 GCF_002806865.2 Cucurbita pepo subsp. pepo
TCTTGAGAAACTTCTTAATAGACAGTTCTAATTGTACACCCTTACTTAGGAGCAACAAGTTTAAAACTCCAAGAGTCCTGAATTTAATTCTAAATTTTTTTATTAAAAATACTTTTATTTTTTAAAACAAACTCCAAAATCATACTTTCTAATTTTTTTTGGTTTGTTTAAAAATTTAAAAATGTATTTACTTTTCCTACTACATTTCAAAACTACTCGTAATGTAACACAATTTATTACATATCAATAGACACAATACTAAATTTTTTAACTTTTTTTACTGAGGTAAAATGCTACTTTTAAAATTTTGTGAGTATTTATTTAAATATAGTACAAAGACAAAAATATTTTAAGCAATCTATAAGTTTGTAGAAGAAATTTTAAGCAATCAAGGCCTAAGACGCAAGGTTCAAATGAAGGAACGAACCAACACTCGTAACTTGTCGGTGAGAGATACAACCATTCCAATTTAGTTTGGTTGGACTAGTCATCGATTTTTTAAAATTCTCGAGTGAAACTGATTTTTAACCAAGTTGTAATTGTAAACAAATCGTGAAAGATTGAGTTACAATCGAAATTTAGAATTGAAAACAATATCGTTATCGTATGATACGTTTGGTATATCATATTCAACGAAGAATAAATCTTTTAAGTTGTTTAGATAAGAGAGAATTAAAGGTCAAATCTAAACATCATCAAATTGTTTAATTTTGTTATTGATTTAGAATATCAAAGTGTTGAACAACATAATTCACATGTTTTTTTTTTTTTTTTTTTTTTTTTTTTTTTTTTTTNACACTTTTCTTGAAAGATATCTAGGGATCACATTCTTTATGTAGATAGGTTCAGTTTTTTTTTTTTTTTAATCTTCGATTATATCCGCTAAACGTTAGCGGGAAACACCTTCCTCTCTATAAATATCAAACTCTTGTTTGAAAGTGAGCATACAATTTCAAAGCTTGTCGATTATCTGTTCTAAGTGACGATGAGTTCCGTTCCTGGAGGTCCAGTACCGGTTGATCCAAAAGACCCACATGTGAGAGATATTGGAGAATGGGCAGTGAACGAACACAACAAGAGTGGGGATTCACTAAAGTTTCTTGAAGTGGTAAGTGG
>NW_019649438.1:0-1115 GCF_002806865.2 Cucurbita pepo subsp. pepo
TTCTATTTAAGGAACTTTTCTCTATAAAAAATGTAAGACTTCAGGCTTATTATTAAAGAATTTCAAATGAGTGATTTGATATATCATAGAGGCCAAAAATATTTATTTGTTTCACATATCACCATTCTTTTTTGTGAAGTATTTTGAATATTATTATTGTGAATTACTAATGACATTAGATTGAGTCTCATTAATAACAATATCCTAAAACTCAGGTAAGGATGACATTAAAATTAATACTTTAATTTCATCCAGCACATCACAAATGAGGGTAACAGTTTTTTATTTCTCTACTAAATTAGGCCCTTTGAAGTTTTCTATGTTTGAAAAAAAAAAAAAAAAAAACCCCTCCTACAAAGTTCCAAAAGTGTTTTTCCAAAATAAAATGGCCCAATTAAGTTCAAATAGGTGACTGGTCAAATTCTCTGCCACTGAGCCATGATCTTTTTATTTCTCTACTATATTAGGCCCTTTGAAGTTTTCTATGTTTGAAAAAAAAAAAAAGACCCCTCTTACAGAGTTCCAAAAGTGTTTTTCCAAAATAAAAAGGCCCAATTAAGTTCAAATAGGTGACTGGTCAAATTCATGATCTATTTTGTATAGGTGACTGGTCAAATTCTCTGCCACTGAGCCATGATCTATTTTGTGTATAGGTGACTGGTCAAATTCTCTACCACTGAGCCATGATCTATTTTGTTGGATTTTATCGTGACTGGTCAAATTCTCTACCACTGAGCCATGATCTATTTTGTTGGATTTTATCCTTAGTGACTGACCCGTAGACATAGTGTCGGTCCAAAAAGAGTAACAAATTTCTATCCAATATAGAAGGGCCTAGAGTCCGGTCCAAAAAGAGTAACAAATTTCTATCCAATATAGAAGGGCCTAGAGTCCAAAATAAAAGGGCCCAACCAAATTCGAACCGGTGACCTCTTGATCTGCAGTCAAATGCTCTACCACTAAGCTATGGACCCATTTTGCATGATATCAACCATAGTGACCCCTTCTACAGACTGTCAGTCCAAAAGTGTAAAAAGTGTTTGTCCAATATAAAAAGGCCCAACCAAGTTCAACACAGGTGACCGGTCAAATTCTCTACCACTGAGCCATGGATC
>NW_019649439.1:0-1114 GCF_002806865.2 Cucurbita pepo subsp. pepo
AAAAAAAAAAAAAAAAAAAAAAGATACAGTAGGAATGAGTATAAAATTATACCCAGTAAGCCACCTATTTGTAGGCTCTCATCACATCATAAGCTTAACAATCAAACACGGGTTTCTCATTAGCTCTAGGATGTCTGGTTCTAATCTTAGACCCTTGGGGGTTGCCCCTTGGGACTTCTATTGTTCTCCGTCCTCTCATTTAGTACCTAAGAGTTCCTTATGCTAAGCTGGACTGACCGGTATCTCTCTACGAGGCGCTACCTCTACCTGGCTAACTGAGACTACATGATATCTTGTCTAGGAGTGTGCTGAATACCTCCTAAGCCCATAATAATCCCCCTGGGGAGCGCGACCCAACCCGTTTCCATGTAGCTAATAGGCTATACGACGTGGGGACACATTTCCCCATGTGAAACGGCTAGGAGTAGTAAGAACTGATCAAGACCCCTAGTCCTCCCACGAATCTATAGGTACCGTTCAGACAACTAACAGCCTAAGAACATCCCTAAGGTACTACGTTTGCCGTGGTGATCTGCTAAGCTTGTAGGGGAGGGATTGATCTAGGCTCAGTGACTCGTCACTCTAATCATGAATCTCTAGGCTTATTTTGATAACATATACTAAACATCATCAAGAGGGAGAAAGCATCTTAGATATATTATACACAATTTATGCACAAATAGGCAATCATGCTGAACGGGGCGATACCATCCACTAGAACACAGAGTTCACAATTTTCCCATCATTCTTTCAGCATGCATAAACAATTACATACTAAGCGGAAGCGTAAAGCATGTTTAACTTATCATCGAACATGTAATTTGCAACCTAAGCTCCTAACATGGAAAAATCTAATCAACTAAAAAAAATTAACCTAAAAGCGATTCCTAGAGTATTTCTTCCTAAATTCCGTGTAGTGACTTGTAGAGTTCTAATCTTATTGTCCAAAGATATTTTTTTTTTTCTTGTAATTAATCGTAAAAAAAAAAGAAATAATTACACTCAAAGTTACCTAAATATATACTAAATTCGACCTTTAAGAAATAATCATACAAAAGCTATTTTCTCTTCTACACCATCTTAAAATTCGACCTTTAAAATTCTCAATAAAATT
>NW_019649440.1:0-1114 GCF_002806865.2 Cucurbita pepo subsp. pepo
TGATTGCAACTCTTGAGAATTTGATTTAACAACCTTATTGAGACTTTTAGATCTAAATACATCCAAGAACCTCAAAATGATAAGGAATCACCCCAAGAGAAAATAAGATTCAAATTACCTTGTTGATCATATCTCAAGACAAGAACACTTGTTTGAGATTCCAGTCACTCCACAAACAAAATTGATCAAGTCAAGCTTGATCATTCTAAACATGTAACCTAGACTACGTAGAATTGCAAAGAAACTTAGCCTTTGGCTAAAATAAAACACAAATGCCCTTTTTACAACACTTTTCAAGTCTACTTTACAAAGACAACATACATGGTTTTATGTAGCCTCAAAATGAAACCCTTGACCTTTCATGAGGAAGAACTGTAGTCTTCATACTTTATGACCATAATTAGTCACTATGTAAATGCAACCTTGAAGTAAATAAAAAAATCTTAAAATACATTAAAACACCATAACTATTGATTATCATCCACCCACAATTTGTAACCATCTAAGAATAAATGAAACTCATCTTCCTTGAAGTTCATATTACATGATTGAAATGTCTTGATTTAAATCAATTCTTCTCAATCATTGCATTTTATCGTACAACCAGGAAGTATTTTAAGAGTTGAATTTGCACATTGCTTCAGAAGACTACCTCAAGTCAACATGCACAGGATCAAAAGTACGGGAGAATTAATCATATTCTAAAACTTGCTACAAGTTTTTTTGTAACATGAAACAAAATTTTATTGACTAATGGAAAAGACAACATGTTCAAAGACACTAACTCCTAGAGGAGAGAAAAAAAGAAAAAAAGAAAAGAAAATATAATACGAAGAAAATATAATACGAGTACAAAAAATTTATGATGTGTGAAGAAAAGCATCCCAAGTAATTCAAATATCACAAGAAGAATAAGATTCAAGCTATTAATCGATGAACTTTTCCAGCTGTACAGAAGGAGAATAGAACTTGCTACAAGCAATTACTCAAACACAAATTAAACCTCCAAATATCCTTCTGTACACCAATATGATCTTATACATGTTCGCATTAAAGACCTTTTGCTATTCCTTTTCTTTTTTCTTTTTTCTTTTTTTCCTTTTTGAATTGAAAC
>NW_019649441.1:0-1114 GCF_002806865.2 Cucurbita pepo subsp. pepo
CCGGTATTTTGAGGGATAAAATAGTCCATTTGACCCTATTTCCCTTAGTAACTCGACTGTAAACACTAAAAAAACTAGAAAAAAGCTATCCTCCCCCGTATTTTGAGGGATAAAAGTCTATCTTTACCCTATTTTGAGGGAGAAAATCGAGGTCTTTAGGGCCGAGGTAATTCATAAGTCAATCCTCAACTCAACAAGAATTCTCGTTCACTGTCAGACTGATTAGACTGATCCTATTGAATGAACTCTAGAGACTTCCCTGAGCTACTGAACCTGATGGAACTCTTTTACTCTCTCCTGCCTGTATAACAAACAAAGATTCTTTCTCCTTAACTACTCAACTTGTCCCTATTTATTCCTTCAAATACAGGGTAATTTATCCTGAACTCGCATATGAAATCCTTCTTTCACTCCTACACCTTTGACTCTATGACCTTCCCTTATTGAACAAGGTAATTCCACTTGAAAGACTCAACAAGAATTATCCTGAACTCAATCACCTATCCTTTACCCTTTATCTAATAATAAGAAGAAGAGAATGAAAGAAAGATCAGCTCCAGAACCTTTTACGAGGATAGCAGGGGCAGGGGCGAAGACGCTCGACAAAGGAGAGGAGCCAAGCAGTGAGACGAGAAGGAAAAGGAATTATCATCATTTTATTTAGTTAGGGATTCGATTAGGGATGAGACTTAAAAGGCACATGCAAATCTAACAGACTGGACTTCTTTCATAAAGCTACTAATGAATTGATTCTCCTAGAGAGAACAAGGTAAAGCTCAATCACCTGTCGGTTTCACAGCATCGCTCCTGAACCTCCTCTTAAGGTAAAGTTGCATCGCTCCTCTCCCTTCCGGTCGAGTTGTTTCACTCCTTCACCTCCCCTTAAGGTAAAGCTGCTTCGCTCCTTAACCTCGTAAACTCGGTTNCACCTCCCCTTAAGGTAAAGCTGCTTCGCTCCTTAACCTCGTAAACTCGGTTTCACAGCTTCGCTCCTTCACGAACCAAATTGAACTCAAACACTAGGTAAACTGGCTTTGCCAATGAACTACTGAACCTCTCTTTTCACGAACTGTAAACAAAGCATATTCAATGAATTATCCTTCACTCAATCACC
>NW_019649442.1:0-1114 GCF_002806865.2 Cucurbita pepo subsp. pepo
CGGGAAGGAGAGAGAAAACTCGCCGGAAAATCGGCCAGAGTTGGGTAAGGAAGACGAGGTCCACGGATCTGAGTCAACCCGAACCCAAAACCCAAGAGAGTCAGCCCATTCTTTCCCTCGGCCTCTGCCTTCGGCCCAGCCCAACTACAGCGACCCAAACCTCAGACCAGCCTAGAAGCTACGGTTCAGTTGAACCAACCCGAGACCAGNAAGCTGGTCTGCACCCCAAAAAAAAAACTTTCGGCCTACCCTAATAAGCCGAGGCCCAACGATAGTCTTGGCCCAGTAGCCTCCGCAGCCCACGACCTGGACCACGACCCGAACCTGACTGCGACCCGCGCTTCAACTCGACGCTACCGCACGACGTGGCTCGCTCTACTGCTCCCACATGTCACATAGCGGCGCAGGCAGTCCCTCGGCTCGGCGTGGCGCAAATGGCTCGGGCTCCCTCTAGTGATGCTCTAGCGGCTGTTCGGCTCGGCTCACCTGTTTTCAGCCCGGTTTCCACTGTTTTAACCCTCTCAGATCTATTTTTGGCCCCGATTAAGGTATTCGAGGCCATTTTAAAGTCGTATTTCACATTTATTGAATTATAGGGAAATTAATTGTGAAATACTAATAGAAAGTGGTGAACGGTGTGATAGGAAACAAACTCCAGCGACGTAGGAAGTAGGTCTCACGGAACGGGAGCTTACGTTTAGCTATTTAGGGAGTACTTCGGTCAAGGCCAACCAAGTAAGTGGCCTTACTATAGGATAGGCTAAAAAATTGTATTAGTTATGATGATGTGTGGATTACGATGCTTGATGATATGTGCAGTATATACATATTTTGATGAATGATGTACTTGGTATGTTTGACGCACTTTGTGGCAATATGATGAGTATTATGATTGCATGATGTTTACCTTAATATGATGATGGTTTTCATATTGAGCATGCTAGATGATGATGAGTGCCATATTGCATCATGTCGTTAGATCGACATAGGACACAACCCTAAGAGCATGAAAATAATATTAATATAAATATCCACGAGCATGTGTTACCTAGAGTAACAAAGAGATGAGACTAGAGGGTTGTGTCAGAAGAAACATTACGATGGATTTAGAGGG
>NW_019649443.1:0-1112 GCF_002806865.2 Cucurbita pepo subsp. pepo
CACATTGAACTATCCATGTGGCTGAGAGCCTCACAGCCCAGGCACAACGACTCAATTATCAGAGGCGCGCTCTACCACTGAGCTAATAGCCCGTCGTGCGCCAATATAACTCTAATAAAAATATAATATATCATCTATTAAATTATATTTAAATCTAAGAGTATTACTAATCTCCCAATTTTTTTTATTAAAAAAAATAGAAAAGATCTCTCACTTGATATCACTATTTTCTTTTTCTTCTTTGATCTATCTTTTCATATATAATATCACCACGATTTGTAACGATCTTAAATATCTACATATTCCGAGTCGCTACTGACGTCTCATGTTCATCTCTAATGCGGAAATACAATTCTTAGAATGAACATCATTTATAACATAAATTTCGAAAACGCTTAAAAAACCAAATACATAATAATTTAAAAGAATGAAATGCAAAATAACCTATTCAATTTAAATATGAATATAACCTATTAAATTTAAATATGAATATAACTTATGCACGTGCCACAGTCTCTGCTCGCGATGTCGCCGTCCTCCGTACACGTGCGCCTTGCCTTTACCTGAAAAATGATGTGGCACACTGTAACGGCTCAAGCCCATCGTTAGTAGATATTGTCCTCTTTGGGCTTTCCCTTTCGAGCTTCCCCTCAAGGCTTTAAAACGCGTCTGTCAGGGAAAGGTTTTCACACCCTTGTATTTCGTTCTCCTCCCCAACCAAAGTGGAACTCTCACAATCCACTCACCTTCAGGGCTCAGCGTGCTCGCTGGCACTTGTTCCTAGCGTCCTTACTGGCACACCGCCTTGTGTCTACCCCCTTCGAGGAACAGCCTCCTCGCTGGCACATTGTCTAATGTCTGGCTCTGATACCATTTGTAACGCCCTAGATCCACCGCTAACAGATATTGTCCTCTTTGGGCTTTCCCTCTCGGGCTTCCCCTGAAGACTTTAAAACGCGTCTGCTACGGAAAGATTTCTACACCCTTATAAAAGATATTTCGTTCTCCTCACCAACCAATGTGGGACTCTCACACACACGACCTGAGTATTTCGAAGAATACTCAGTAAGTGGCCCCACTGTAAAGGACCATGCAAATGCAAACACATGCAA
>NW_019649444.1:0-1112 GCF_002806865.2 Cucurbita pepo subsp. pepo
GCAAGAAAACAACCCAACCTCTTTTTAGAGTTTGATACGAATACTAAGCCAAACACTCTATTTATACGGATTCCTCCAACCAAAATGAAAAAAGAGATTATATATATGACAGAAGCATCACCATCCCTCTGTCTGTAGGCTATTGGATGCCCCCTTCTTCCTGGCAACAAGATCAGATCAAGAATAGCCAACTAGGAAAGCACAATCAGACTAGTGCCACGCCCAAAGCACCAATACTGCTTATTCCGCTAAAAAAGTAAAGAGACAAGACCTCTTATGCCGGAAAAGAAAGTCAAGTGCTAACGTGCAGCTCCCATTCCTACACCAAGAGAAAGCCTAAGAGAAGACAAGACCATGCTACCAGAACTAGCTGGCACCGAAGCCAAGGGAAATTGAACAAGAGGAATGAAAGAATAGCTTAGTCGTATACAATTCAATGCGGGACGACCCAGCCTCCCAGATCCGCATCAGCGAGTGGTGTGACGACGACCAACTTGATTGAAAATCACGATTTGAATGTAATTGCCTCGGGAAAAGAGAGAACAAGCAGAACTGCTTTATCTGTTATATGAGAGGACGGCTGCCACTTCCGTATTACCATTGATTTAGACAATCCCCGATCCTTACTAGACTAGATAAGGGGTCAGGAGATTCTGATTAGTGTCAAATAGGCCTAGCCTCATTCACTCCCAGTGAAATAGCAGCTACGCCCCTTGGTCCCGAGTGTTTGAACGAATCCCAGTCTCTTGATCTTTTTATGGCAGCTAGTCTAGATCGATTCCTAATAGGATTGGCTTTCTTTGTTAAGACAGAGTAGAGATTGGAAATTCTAGAGAAAAGCAAGGTTTGTAACCCCCTAACCCAGACCAGGATGCGCCTTTCTCCCTAAGCCTAGAAGCAAGTCAAGCGGTAAGAAAACCCATATCCCTTGTGAGTGCGTCTTTTTTTTATGATCTCGTTTTCTCAGATAGGACAGGTCGGTTAAGGGCAGGTGTCTTCGATATGTGATATCTGAGACTCTTTCTCAAGTGGGTATGAGATATCCGGTATGTGATGCGATATGCGCTTTCTGAACAGGCTATATTGCTTTATCTCTCTGTCCTTTCTTTCCG
>NW_019649445.1:0-1111 GCF_002806865.2 Cucurbita pepo subsp. pepo
AGAGTCTTTCCTTGAAACACTTTCTTTTGAAGGGAGAGTCCATCGAATGAGTGAAAGAAGGGTCGGATTGAGGTAGTTTCGTCTCATAAGTAGTTCAGTCTAATAAATAGTCTTTACTTACAGTCGAATGAATAAGGAGTTGAGGAGAAGAAGTAGTTTCGTCTTGACTTCCGGTTCAGTAGTGAAGGTCAGGTAATAAGGGTTCATTCAGGAAAGAGCTACTTTGACCTCAATAAATAAGGGAAAGATAGATAGGTTCATGAGTGAAAGAAGTAGGATCAGAAGTCTTTCTCTTGTCTCCCTGATAGTTGCTTTCGTCTTTCCTTTGATTTACTACTCTCCCGTAAAGTGAAGGTCATATCGGTTCCGGTTCAGGAGAGGGGCGAAGCCGAGGAAAAGGGTCAGGCTCAGTCGCTTTACCTTGTGAAAGAGTGAAATCAGTCTAATGGTTCGTTTCGGCTTTAAAAGCAGCTAATTCAGAATTTCATATCCCTTAACTGTAAAGGAGAATGAAGAGAGAGTTGAGTCTTTGTTTACTATCTTTGAATAACTCACAATAACTGCACAAAGAAAGGAGTTAAGGAGAAATCATCAGGAGTCTTTCCTTCCGAACCTCATTACCTTATTCAAGAGTGAAGGGACAAGTGATTGAACTTTCCCTGATTCTCATACAACTCCTTTACCTCCTTCCGGTCAAATAATAGAGTATAAGGTTACGTACGGAGTGCAGTCTAATGAATAAAGAGTTGAGTCTCCCTTCTAGTTGCTTTCGGCCAGCTAATTCATTTCTTCGATAGGTGATTGAGTTTACAGTGAAATCAATCAGGGAAAGAGAGTCAATTCATTAGCAGCTTTACCAGCAAGGGCAGTAGTTCAGTCTCATGAATCAGAAGGTGAAGGTTCAGAGTAGTTCAATCTAATTCTTCTTTCGTCTTCACTCTCCTTAATTGAACTGTAAAGAAAGGTAAAGAAAGCATAGGGGAAGGAGCTTCGCTTAATCTCATGACTCTCCTCTCCTGTAATAGAATATCTGACGATGATTCTTTTTCTAAAAGAAGGGTCCCGGGTTCAGTAGCTAATGAATTGACTCTTTCTTGAACTGTAAAGAAAG
>NW_019649446.1:0-1111 GCF_002806865.2 Cucurbita pepo subsp. pepo
TTTTTTTTTTTTTAAACTAAAAAAAGCAAGAAAACAATTGAAACCAAAAACAACAAAAAAGTAAGATCAATTTCCACTTTATAATTGAGTGTTGACCGGGAAATTTTGTACGACTTTTTCAATCAATTTTAGGGGGGGGGAAGAAATACCTATTTTATTTTTGGTTTTCTAAAAACGAATTCTACATATTGCTTTAAAAGATAATAAAAGTATAATCAAATTATTTAAAGGTACAAATGTGTTTGTAAAATGGTGAAAATTTGATAAAAGGAAACATAACTTTAAAAATAAAAAACCTATCGCAACACTAAAGTTACGCCGTGTTTCTTCCAGAAAGAATGATTCTAAAATCAATGGCGGTTTCCTTTCAAGTGAAGTTAACGACAGAAACAGAGAAAATTCCCTCGGATTATATAAGGCCATAACAAGGTCTTTGTGAAAGAACTTGTTAATGCATATGACGGAATCGAGTATCTGATCATCCGACATTCTTCCACAAAGAATGTTTACAAGATTAATTGCGGTTTCCTTCCAAAGAAACAAAGCAATATATCGACGGAAACGGAAAAAAATCCCATCGAAAATCGAAGGATGATACAAATTCTAAATTGGCACGACAGAGGAACGAACCTTGACAGCAATGGCTGCCGTGCCGACTAAATAAAAGATGATCGATCGAACCAATCATTTAGAACAAACACGAGAGGAATCATTCATCGATCCACATATAACTAAATAAATTCGTAAGGCGCACAATATTTTAACAGCGTACGTACCTCAATCATCGTGACTCCATTTTCTAATGCAAATATCGATGCAATATTTCAAAGCTATATATTCATGCATCCATTACAGACCTGCATTTCAGAAACCGAAGCAACCAAATATCTGAAAAACAGGAGCAAAATAAGAGAAGTATTATTATATAATCATATTAGAGATGGAAAGAGAACTGTGCGATTACAGAATTAGAACAAACCGAACCGATTCTCCGTTTCCAAACTCAGTCCTATACATTGATCAGTAACAGATTTCGCTACGCCGATATGAAAATCAAGAGAACATAAAAGAAAGAGAAAATTTCCAGAAAGCATTTTTAGTGAGAGAGAGA
>NW_019649447.1:0-1111 GCF_002806865.2 Cucurbita pepo subsp. pepo
TGTTCTGCAAAACTAGAAAACAACTTATATATGTTAAAATCAAACGAAACAAAAGCTATTTATTTACCAAGATGTTTAAAACAGCTGAAACTCAAAATAAATGACAAAATATTTTTCCTAATACCTATCCTTGGCACTTAAGACTAGGCCACATTAATCTCAATAGGATTGAGAGATTGGTTAAAAGAGGACTTCTAAATAAGTTAGAAGACAACTCTTTACCTCCATGTGAGTCCTGTCTTGAGGATTAAATGAGTAAACGACCTTTTTCTAAAAAAGGTTATAGAGCCAAAGAAACCTTAGAACTCGTGCATACTCTATGGTCCAATGAATGTCAAAGCATGAGGAGGGTATGAATATTTCATTAGTTTTATTGATGAGTATTCAAAGTATGACTATCTTTACCTAATACATCACAAGTTCGAAGCTCTTGAAAAGTTCAGAGAGTATAAGACTGAGGTTGAGAATCTATTAGGAAAAACTATTAAAACACTTCGATCAGATCGAGATGGAGAGTATATGAATTAAGATACCAGGACTATATGATAGAACATGGAATAACGTCTCTAATTGTGTTACTATAACACGTGCTGAAGCAATTTGGATCTTAGGCACTCTAAGTACATCAAGTAAATTAACTAGCATGTTCATAAGTATTAAAACTCAAGGAGTTTGAGTACTAACCTTTTGTAGTTCAAATTTCTTTTCCCTCACGAACCAGTTTCGAACCACTACTAGTGTCTTCCCTACTATTCTCCGACCTTAGAAGGGGATTGTGGAATCCGGTGAGTGACTAAAATTGGAAGGGATTTAGTATATGTGAAGAGAGAATTTGTGAGGGACTTTCTCAAGCTTTTTTCAAGAAGAATTTCCATGTACCTTGATTACTCTATTTATAGAGTCATATTTACATGTTCATGCAAATTTGAGATTACCAAATTTTGACACTCAAAATTCCACTCAAATTTGTGGGGTTTATTTGACAATCATGGAAGTTTAGTTAAACCAAATTTTGACACTCAAAATTCCACTCAAATTTGTGGGGTTTATTTGGCAATCATGGAAGTTTAGTTAAACCAAATTTTGACACTCAAAATTCCACTAAAATTTG
>NW_019649448.1:0-1111 GCF_002806865.2 Cucurbita pepo subsp. pepo
CGGCCACACGGTTTTAAAACGCGTCGACTAGGGAGAAGTTTCCACACCCTTATAAGGAATGTTTCGTTCCCCTCTTCAACCGATGTGGGATCTCACATTCCACCCCACCCTTGAGACCCAACATCTTAGCTGGCACACCTCTTAGTGTGTGACTCTAATACCACTTGTAACAATTCAAGCCCACCGCTAGCAGATATTGTCCGCGTTGGCCTGTTACGTATCGCCGTCAGCCTCATAGTTTTTAAAACGCATCTGCTATGGAGAAATTTCCACGTCTTTATAAGGGATTTCACAATTTCTATGATTAGTTGTCAAATGCAAGTTCTTAGAAAGACAATGTTCCCTAAATAGTTCATGAAACTACTTCACAAACTTGACGAAAAACAATCGATTATAGAAGTCGATGCAAGGAAAGCCTCTTTCTTTCTCCGATTCAGGGTTGGATGTNTCAAAACAACATAGATGGCCACTAGAATTTGAGATTAAACAAATTGCGAAAGCAATCATCCGGTTTCTGATTACACTAATTACGAAAACAAACAAAAAAACCAAAAGCTGAAGATAAAGTGGAAGAACAAATACTTTGTGAATCAGGTGAGGGGAAGTGAGGAGACATGTAGCGCTCCAAAGAGGATCGTTGAGGTCGGCGCCTTGCCGTTCCAGCTCCGTGGCCAAACCACCATCAATAATGGCGGTGCCACCGGCATTTCTCAGAAACTCTGCCATGAACGCCGATGACAATTTGTCGGAAGTAGTTTCCGCCATTGTAGACATCCAACTACTCAAAGATTCAATGATTCAGGAATGGGAAATTTCGATAATGAATGTGTTTATCAGCCGTCTAAGCTTTTCTTGAGCCAATCAAGATTCAAGAAGAGGGAGTTCGAAGGGCATTTATACTGTTCCTCCTAATTTTTCATTCAGCCTTTTATATTATTATTATTAATCAATTTATAATTTTTCTTTTTATTATTTTTAAATTTATTTTACTAAACTAATGAATTTATGAAAATATCCCTTCTTTATTTAATTTTATATGAAAATTAATCGAGAAATTACAAAGTTTTTTTTCCACAAAATTATCGGATAACATATAAAAAAATATTTATTA
>NW_019649449.1:0-1111 GCF_002806865.2 Cucurbita pepo subsp. pepo
GGGACCTATTATTGAAAAAACATCATAGGGTGGCCTTCAGTTTCGGACAAATTAGATGTGTAGTACTTCTCTACACACGACCCACACGTGCGAGTGTGAATCCCCAAGAGGCTCACGCACCCCTGGACCCTCTATGGTCAAGCTAATCTGTAGCGACGTCCGGAGGTCAGCGGAACCCCATAGTATCATGCTCCCCATGAACACCCTCATCATCATACTGTGCGCGTCCGCACTCATCATCATAAATGGGGAAGTATCCCGATGTATATGAACACACAAAATGTATGAGGTCCCTATAGTTTTCATCTTTAAATCATCTTTAAGACACAACCCTATACGCCATTCACACATTACTCTAAGTAACATGCATGCATTGACTTTCATACATTCATCATCATTCGTTTGACTAGGGTTGTGTCTTTAAAAACTTGTCATCATAATGTATGATGACATTTAATGCATGCACAACATCTTAATATTAAACATCGTCATAAGAAGTCATTTCATCATCATACGTCTCGCATCATCTTATTATTATGCATCATCATCATCATCATGTCGACATCATGTACATCATAACATTATCACATCATTATCTAACGTCATCAAGCCATCATATTACATCATCACATCATCATCTAACGTCATCACGTCTTCACATAACATTATCATATCATAATATCATCATCTAACGTTATCACAACATCACATAACATTAACAATCATCATATAACATCATCATATCATTATATAACATCCTCTCATCTCAGCTCCCCACCTCGGCCAACAACAACAAGAACAACAGCAACAGAACAAAACTCATCCGACAATGCTCCGAAAAGTACGCATTTGCAGCTGAAGCGCTTCGGGCTTCTCTCAAAGACTTGGCCGAAGNCCGACCGAGTCGATGGTAAAGTCACTTACCTAATTAGCTTAAGTTGTTGTCACGAATTTATCCTTAATGAATATTCAATTTTTTCCTTTAAAATCTAAGTCAACCTATGCTCATAACATTTGTTTCAANCAATTTTTTCCTTTAAAATCTAAGTCAACCTATGCTCATAACATTTGTTTCAAATTCGAACTTCTATAAAATTATTTCTCTAATGTA
>NW_019649450.1:0-1110 GCF_002806865.2 Cucurbita pepo subsp. pepo
TTATAGGCATGATCAAACCCAATGTTGGAAGCCACGTAGAATATACACCAAAGAGTGAGGCTCACCAATACCGAGCTTGATTAGAGTCGGGTTAGTCTAACTTAGCTCAACATTACATTAATTCGGTCTAAATACATTATATCTTAAGCGTGAGTTTAGTTTCCATACCCAACCGCTCAACCTGTCACTGTTGATCGGGATATTTAACCTTCCATTATAGTTTACCGTATATCATATTTAACCCTTGATTATAAGATAATATCTTGTATTGTAAAGGATACTTAGCCTCGTGCATCTTTCGTTTGTGATTTATTTGATTCTGTAAATGATTATAAATAGAGAATTCACCGCACTTTAGATATAGTGGTTTTATAAAATATTCTCAGTGTTTCTCTCGTAATTGACATAAAATATATATTCTCAATCAAGATGTCAGATATTCTAATCGTGCACCTAATTATTATTGAAGTAAAAAAAAAGTTTTACGGTTTTCTTAGTTTTCAAAACTAGCTCGTCGAAAATTATTTTTTATGTCATTGATTGATGCCAAAATTAGGTTGATTACAACGGTTTAAAAAAAATATACCCGATTAACTTAGATACATATCAATTTGAACATAATTCGACCAATTAGGGGTAGAGACTCAAATCTTCTATTATCATGGATTGTTTAATATGATCATATATTTTCGAATCAACTCGATTAATTTATCAACTTTATTCTTCTCATTGATTTTCATTCTTATTTCATCTCTAAATTTGGTGACGAAGTTAGTTCTTTTAGTCACCAATTTTCTTCGTATTAACACCATGTCCTTGATTATCTTCGCTATCGTCGTCGCCGTCTTTGTCCTTGCTCTCAAACTCGTCTTCAGAATAAACGTATTCATCATTCTCTTCGGAATCTCCTTTTTCCTCATCAGGAACTCCCTCTCCAGATTCTCCTTTATCGTCGTCGTTAGGAACTCCTTCTTCATGTTCTTCTTGGTCATCGTCACAAGGAACTCCTTCTCCAGATTCTCCTCCGACTTTGGAACGTTCACGATGAAACTTTGCTTCTAAATCACTACCTTGCTTCATGGGGTTGGAGTATTTTTGGAGTAAGAGCCT
>NW_019649451.1:0-1110 GCF_002806865.2 Cucurbita pepo subsp. pepo
ATATTTTGGGCTTTTTTATAATCTTTTTGAGCTTTTCGACTACATTCTTTATTATAATTTTTCTTTTTATCTCTCTGTTTTCTGAAAGGGTAGACGTTTGATTGCTTCGCTTGTTTCGATACTTCTATTTCTAAGTGAAGATGGTCCCTAACTTTTAACTCGGTGACTAATGATTATAGCAATTGTTACTCCCTCATTGATTTAGGTTATTTTCCCCTTTAATTTCTCTCTATGGGGCCTTCTGCTTTTGGATTCCTTCAAGTATTTATAGAATAGTTCTACACAAGTATTGTGGATGAATTATAAAGTAAGTTTTCCTGAAAGGATTTTGGTTGTCCTTTTGGGGCTTTCCCATCCAGGCTTCCCTCCAAATTTTAAAATGTGATCTCACAATAAACTATGGAATAGGTCGTGCAAGATTTGACATAATTGGTTTGGTGTAAGTGCAAGACTGAAAAATTCAGGGTCACGGGTTCATTATCTTTAATGGCAAGTGATTCTTTCACTTCAGTTGGATCAGGATGCGTAATGAAATATGCAGCCTTGGTCTGCCAGAAATGTAGCTTGTGCATGTGTTGTCCTTATTAAGTATTTTGAGATGGACTTGGCTTATTGACTTGTTGAGTTTCGCTATGGGACATGCCGTTAAACAGTTCAGTTGGGTCATGCTGTCATATCCTATATATACCATTATCGCCAATGTCCCTGCTGTGTTGCACATTAAGAAACAATGAGGTAGATGTTAGGCTAAAATGTTAACAGCGGATATAATCTTCATGTTGCAATTATCTTCTTAGTATTAATAGAACTTCTTTGAAGTGCATTAACGATGCTTTGAAAGAAATGTTTTTGAAGGGGATTTGCTTTACTTCTCATTCCCAGATAGAAATGTGCTATATGTCACAATCGCGCTTGTAAGAAATTGTGCGACACTTACTCTCACCATTAAGTGAGTCAGCCAACTCAAAATCGTGTCTCTTTCAGCCGTATGATGTATACTCAAGCCTCTGGCCCCATTTTAAGAAAAAGGTTATAGAAAACGGGGGCCGAAAAAGATTTTAGAGATAGAGTTTGGAAAGAGAGATTGAAAGCAAGATTAGAACCAACGAA
>NW_019649452.1:0-1110 GCF_002806865.2 Cucurbita pepo subsp. pepo
AGTTCTTTCCTATTATCGATATTACTCCCTTCCCTGTTTGAATTAACTTCTTGAAAGTAATGGCCTGTCTAGAATGCATCACTGCCTTTTATACAGTCCCGCCATAAGCACATATCTCGTGAAAAGTAATAGTGGCCTCAATTAGATCTTGGGAAGAAATTCTTTCCTTAGGTGGGAAATAGACATCGGAATACATAGATTTTCTTTCCTTGTTTTGCTCCATTTTGAATGGATGTCACATGCAATATAAGATGATCATAATTAGAACGATAAAAACTCGACTATACCTTAAAAGATGGAGACAATGAATCTCCATTGCAGTTGTCAAGAGGTCCACCACAGAGCCCCTCTTTGTCAATGAATCTACTAGTGGGCATGTTCTGAAAAAAAGTTTTTGAAGGGATCGGAAGTCTCACGTTATGCTATATTGTTATGCCGTAGCAAAATTAGTAGATCTTGTACTCAAAATATAATGATTGTTCTTCAACGAGGTATACTTTTTACGACTAAAACTTCTATTTCACATTTGTTAAATTTTATTTTTCTCTTTGACGTTCCTTTACATATTAACTAACATTTTGTTTGTCAAGAAAAACATATTAGTTTGATTAAATTAATAATAAAAAAAAGCTCAGACAAAAAATCAGTTGAGTAACTACTAAATTTATGTAATATATATAATATTACAATTATTAGAACAAAAATATATTTATCCATATAATAATTAAAAAAGAGGTTAAAGTAATATTCTTGTCAATTTATCTCAAATTCCATTTTATTTTACTTTTTTTTCTTTTTTACTTTGAATTTATTAAATTTAGTTGAAAAAGTAATTTATGAAAAAAAATACTATGTGAAAAGTGTGACTTCTGAGTAAATTATGGGTACATGAATCACCTAAGATCACATCTTTATAAGAGCGACCGTGAGGATAAGATGATTAAGAAATGTTTAAAAGACTTGAAAGTCACTACCTATACAACCAAGGAGCACCTTCCTTTATGGTAGCTCAATCATAGGACCACATGGTTAAGCATGCTTTACTCGGAGCAATTATATTTTTGGAGATCTTTTAGAAATTTTCCTAAGATGCATGTGAATGAGGACAAA
>NW_019649453.1:0-1109 GCF_002806865.2 Cucurbita pepo subsp. pepo
TTATAAATTAATATAAACAAAAAAATTAATATAAATTAAAATGGTATGTTTCCTTAAATTTTTTCAATTACTAACTTATATCAACATAATACCATGTTTATTAAAACTATTATTTATAATAAAATAAGTTCAATTTATTTAATGTGTAAGTATTTAGTTTTTGATGGTGAAGGTTGGAATTTAAAATAAAAATATTATTTAATAATTTAAAATTAATTAATTTAATGCTTATAATTTGATAATGATTTGTTAATTCATTAGTACGGTTTACCTTTCACAAATATAGAAAGAATTGTGAATTGATTGTAATGTTTTTGTAAGCTTTTTTTTTTTCTTTTTTTCTTTTTTTTTTTAAATATTTATAGATCGTATTTGAAATTTTTTATAATTATTTAAATATATATTCTATACATTAACTAGGGTTGTGACTTAAGAAAATCAACGAAAATCAATCATATTAAAAAATCTCATTATCTTACATCGACATGTTGTCATGCATCGTCGTCATCATATAATATCATCATAAAACATCAATTACCTTAATTTATTTTATTTTTGAAATATGACTAAAATTTTAAATGTTTATTACATCAATCAACGAAAATGGTATATTTAGAATTTAAATACTTTCTTCCAAATAATAGATTTTATGGTAAAGAAATGATAAAAGAAAGCTAACCCAATTTTTAAAATTGAAAATTAAATAGTCATCAATTTATTTAAGAAGGTATAAGATAATAATTAAAAAAATAGCATAATTTAAAGGAAAGCCAAATTTATTCTATATTTAGAAAAAAAATTAATTAAAATTTTGACATTTTTAAAATACATGGTAAAAGTGATTGAAAATAAACCTTTTTTTAGTACAAACGTACAGATTTTTAAATTATTTTCTTTTAATGAAATTTGATTATTATTATTATTATTATTTTATTAAATTTAAATTGATTCAAAATCAGCTTGATGGTAGAAACGTCTCTGGAGCAGGGTAGAGACGAACAAATTTTCCCCATCTCCGTCCACCAACATTAGCTGAGCCCGGTTTGTTAAGGGAGAGTGCGTGTTTCAAGTTTAAGATGACTTTTATGGGTTGGCTTTAGAGTTTCATA
>NW_019649454.1:0-1108 GCF_002806865.2 Cucurbita pepo subsp. pepo
TTCGTCCTCCTCGGATTGAGCCACATGGGCCTTTTCGGCCTGCTCGTCCTCCTCGGATTGAGCCACATGGGCCTTTTCGGCCTGCTCGTCCTCCTCGGATTGAGCCACATGGGCCTTTTCGGCCTGCTCGTCCTCCTCGGATTGAGCCACATGGGCCTTTTCGGCCTTCTCTTTATTCTCCAGCAATTTCTGCTCAGGTGTCCTCTCTTCCCACAGTTTGAGCATTGGATCGGCCTGCCATTGATCGACTCCTTCTTTTGATTCCCATCTTTCCCGCGCGTGCGCCCGTGAGACATCCATGGCTTCTTACCGCCTTTGCGGCTGGAGGAGGACCCGTTGCTCTCGACGGTGTTGTCGCGGAGCTTTAGGCGTGCAAGTCATTTCCTCCTCCCCGTGAGGAGTAGACGGCCCTCCTTGTCAACAGCTGAAGTGGTATTCTTCTTCCGCTGCTCGACGTTACGTAGTCTTCCGGTCACCTCTTCCACTGTTAGGTCGTTCATGTCAAGCAATGTCTCGATTGAAATCGGGGGACGACCTGCAACATCTTCTTCACGATTTCTGTCTCGCTGATGCCACCACCGAGGGTGGTGATGCTGTTGGCGAGCCCCGTGATCCGCATTGAAAACGCCGTCCTTAAAGCGGATCTCCGAGAGCTCCTTCTGCAGTTGCTCGATGTTGGATTCACGCACTCGCTGTACTCGATAGTTTCTCCTTCCTCTGGCTCGACAGCGTGCCATAACCCTTGCGCCTGTAGNTAGTAAGGAAAGAAGAAACATCAATTATCCTGAACCCTTATTGGCGGTAAAAGAAAAGAGAATTGAAAGACTCAACCTCAAGCTAGCTACTGAACCTGAACCTTCAAAGACAAGGTCAAATCGAAAGGATGGAAGAGAATGCGGCTTCTTCCTTTTCCTATTTATGAATGAACTGTAAACACTATCGATGAATTCTCCTTCACTCCTCCGCTTTATTTTGTCTCACTGTTTCACTCCTCTCCCTCTCGGTCGAGCTGTTTCACTCCTCTTCTCGTCTTCGTTGCTTCGCTTTTACACCTGAACCGAAACCTTAGACGATATTACCTGATTGTGATTGAAGAGGGTAAAGAGGA
>NW_019649455.1:0-1107 GCF_002806865.2 Cucurbita pepo subsp. pepo
GTCCAACAATTGTTACTGACGTACGTAGTTTTCTGGGTCCGACAAGTTACTACCGACGTTTTGTACAGGATTTTGTCAAGATAGCCTCATTGCTTATGCAAAAACTCAAAAGGGTGTGCTGTTTGTATAGACCAATAATTGAGAGGCAAGTTTTTAAGGATCCGAAAGGTAAACTGGTCACTGCACAAGTACACACGATGTCTGACAGCACAGAAAACTATGTAAATGTCACGAACCGATTTTCGAGGCTTCCAAAAATCGAATGGTGACTAAAAAGACGAATCTAAAAACAAATAAAATTAAAAAGAAAATAAAATAGATTATAAAAAATCCGATAAAATGTAAAACAAGAAAAGAAAGTCAAGGACACCAAAATTAAATATAAAATTAAACTCAAATGTTACAAATGGGAAATATAATTATAAAGACTCCAAATATAGAAACGAACTAACGCTTCGGAACGACACCCCTCTGTGACAGTGCAGCTCTCGAACACCTCCCCACCTCGACTGATACCTAAAAAAAAGGGAACGAGGTGAGTATAAAAATATACTCAGTAAGCAACCTACTTGTAGGTTCTTTTCGCATCCTTATCTTAGTAGGTATCAAGGTCTTATCTCTAGGTTCTAGTGAGTTAGAATCACGCTACAATTCTCTTTTCTGTATCTTAGGAGGCTTGCCCATCTTATGCAGTGGAATGATCAGTGTCCTAAGGTGAGGCGCGACCTCAAAAGTAAATCTGAGGTGGTCGTATGGCTGGATTTGAATACGTAACTCTGCCTGAACATCATTCGTGGAAGGTAGTTGACAACCCTCCCACGGGATCATGCATCCACTAAAATCGGGGGTTGCAATCCCCTGTGTGTTGGTTGTTGGGTTTTATGTCCTAAAACTCATAGTTTGTAAACAAAAACATATTCTATTTTCAATAAAGTTATTATTGATGTTTATTCAGTAAAGATTATTATTGAATAAAGTGCATTTTACGATAATTAATCTAAATCCAATAAACTAAGAACACTCTAACTATAGTATGATTACTTGAACTATATGTAGAGACACAAGAGTGGATCAAGTTCAAGTATATAGTCAAAATGATCTGTAGTA
>NW_019649456.1:0-1106 GCF_002806865.2 Cucurbita pepo subsp. pepo
TAGTGGTTGAACTCCGAGTATCGTGGTCTCCCTCATAGTCAGCATCACAGTATCCAACTAGCTTGCAGTCTTTGCTTCTTTTGTACAAAAGACCATAGTCGATTGTACCTTTGACATATGTCAAGATCCATCGAGTTGCATCTAAATGAGGCTTCTTTGGACTCTTTGCATGTACCGACTCATAACCCCAACTGCATAAGAAATATCAGGCCGAGTTAAAGTTAGGTAGAGTGCTATGCACTATACATAGTACACCATTTTAACTGCTGTTTATCTTATAAATAGACCACCATCACCATTATTATCGAAATAGACACCCTTTGAAGCACTCTACAAACGACCACCTACATTTCACCATCTTAAAGTTTTTGGTTGTAAGTGTTATGCAACTGTTATACACCCTAAGCAAAAATTTGAACCTCGGGCGATTCCTTGTGTTTTCGTAAGATATCCTTGTGGTCACAAAGCTTACAAGTTGTGTGACATGCAATCTAAAAAAAAAAAAATTATCAGTCGTGATGTTAAATTTTGTGACGATTATTTTCCTTTTTCACCAGCTTCACAAACTTGGACATTAGCTCCTTCAACTCCCATTTTACCACTTCAAGATTCATACTACTCAAACATCCATTCTAGCCCTCCCCCACTTTCTATTCCTTCACCTACTACTTCGTCGACCCTTCGCCTTCTATTCCTTCTCCAGATTCACCCACTAATTCTAATCTTATCCAACCTGATACATCAATTCCACTCCGACGTTCTACTCGTACCAAACAGCCTCCAGCTTGTTATAATGATAATGAGATGTCTTCTAGAGCCAATCATTTAACCTCTAGCTCAAGTCCCTATAGTGGCACCAGGTACCCCCTTCATGATTACCTTTCATCTCTCGTTTTTCACCTACTCAATGTGCTTTCCTAGCTCTTATTACAGCCCAGACAGATCCTAAAACCTATGATGAGGCAGTTGGCGACCCATTACGGCAGAAGGCTATGAATGATGAAATTGCAGCTTTGGAACGTAATCGTACTTGGTCTCTCGTTCCTCTACCAACTGGCCATGAAGGCTATCATTGGGTGTACAAGATTAAACACAACTTTGATAGT
>NW_019649457.1:0-1105 GCF_002806865.2 Cucurbita pepo subsp. pepo
GTTGTTCCTGAAAGAACTCAATTTACCTCCTTCTTGTTCCTGAAAGAACTTTCAGAAATCCTTAAATTTCATCCCTTAAATCCTCATTTACCTCCTTGTTCCTGAACGGACTCCCAGAAATCCTCACTTGCCTCCTTGTTCCTTAAAGAACTCTCAGAAATCCTCATTTACCTCCTTCTTGTTCCTGAAATGGCTCCCATAAATTCTGTTCCTCAAAGAACTCCCAGGAATCCTCATTTACCTCCTTCTTGTTCTTGTTCCTAAGGACTCTTAGAAATCCTCACCTAACATTTCATCCAAAAATCCTCATTTACCTCTTTCTTGTTCGTGAAAGGACTTAAATCCTCATTTACCTCCTTCTTGTTCCGGAATGAACTCCAAGAAATTCTTGTTCCGGAAAGGACTCCCATAAATTCTTGAAATCCACATTTACCTACTTGTTGTTCCTGAAAGGATTCAAATTCTCATTTACCTTCTTGTTCTTGAAAGGACTCAAAAACTCATTTACCTTCTTGTTCCTGAAAGGACTCCAAGAAATTCTGGTTCCTGAAAGGACTCCCAAATCCTCATTTACCTCCTTCTTGTTCCTTGGACTCCATAAGTTCTCCTAGAAATTCTTGAAATCCTCATTTACCTCCTTCTTGTTCCTTGGACTCCACAGTCGCATTCGATCAAGAGTCTGACACCCTTTCTTAAGTTCTCCCAGAAATTCTTGAAATCCTCATTTACCTCCTTCTTGTTCCTGAAAGGACTCAAATCCTCATTTACCTCCTTTTCTTGAAATCCTCATTTACCTCCTTGTTCCTGAAAGGATTCAAAATCCAGGACTCAAATTTTCATTTACCTCCTTCTGGTTCCTGAAAGGACTCTCAAAATCCTCAAATTCTATTGTTCATAGAAGAACATATCACGACTCAAATGCTCCTGAAAGGACTCCCAAGAAGAACATATCACGACTCAAATGCTCCTGAAAGGACTCCCAAATCCTCATAGGACTCAAATCCTCATTTACCTCCTTCTTGTAACTGAAAGGACTACTAGTAATCCTCAAATTTCATAGTTCGTAGAAGAACATATCACGACTCAAATCCTCCTGAATGGACTC
>NW_019649458.1:0-1104 GCF_002806865.2 Cucurbita pepo subsp. pepo
TTTTTTTTTTTTAGCAAATGGGAGCCTTATTCGTTCTCCAAACACGCCAAGTACACCGTGGTGTTAAACTCGATCCCCTTGACTAAAACCAAAGAAGACAAGATTTAGAGAACTTATGCTAAAAGTTGACAATATCATACCAACGTAGAGATTCATTGTTCCTATCAGTGGTGTCATTATCTTATCCTAGTCATATCCATAGAATTCTCAAGTGTCAAACAAAGAAGTTATGAGCCTCATAGCCATAGTGTGACTCAAGTGTCGAACAAAGAAATTATGAGTCTCAAAGATGTCTGTGTGAACCTCGAAGGTGCATTCTTAGGGAAGATTCATGATAGAGCTCTATTGGATTACCAATCTACCCTAGAGAAGAGGAACCATTTAGGATGATGCTATACGGATAAATGAATGCATAAGGTGAAGTTCAATGGTGTATTTTGATGGAGGACGGCTCAATGGTATACTTTGTTCGAGAACTCCAGAGAAAAAGGAATTGTCAGGGAGGCTGAATGACGTACTTTGTTAAAGGAGAGGATTGTCGAAGATGGTTGAAATCTCATATTGGTTAATTAAGGGGAAGACGATAAATATATAAGTAAGAGACACTACCTCTATTGGTATGACGCATTTTGAGAAACCAAAATAAAAAACACGAGAGCTCATACTCAAAATGGAGAATATCATACCAATGTGTAGATTTCTTGTTTCTATCAGTAGTATCAAAACATATCCTTATCATAACTTAGTTATGTTAATAGAATCCCAAATGAGTCGAACCTCATAATGTAGTATGTTTGAGAGCTCCAAAAAAGAAGTCGAGAAGACGTGTAGAGCACGTTCAAAAGATTATCACAAAAAGTAACCCAAAGTACAAAATGGCATCATGATGAGAATTGAAAAATATAACATAATTTAATAAATAAATTAAATAAAGTGAAAAAAATGTTGACCGTCAATTGAGATGAGGGAGAGAGAGCATTTATTTCAAGTCTTATCAACACAACGACACCGTTTGTAGCTTCAAATATAAACGAAGAATATTCCCACCACACACTTCCACTTCATACCTTTTTTTTTTCTCTCTTTTTTTTTTTTTTTTTTTTA
>NW_019649459.1:0-1104 GCF_002806865.2 Cucurbita pepo subsp. pepo
AATTATGCAAATTATTGAATTTCCAGTTTGGGGAAAAAAAAACAAACAAATCCGACAATGGTGACCGATTTTATTGTTTGGTTGTTGGCAAGTGGTTCCACTACCCATTACAATAAATATCGACTCCACCTCACTATCATCTTTGTTTGTGTTCAAATGAAATAAGATATCTTGGTTCGGAGTCTCACAGAGACCTATCTCGAATGAAATATGGATCCTCGTTTTAAATGGATAACGGAAAGGGAGCTATGAAAGGTTTCTACATGTTTTAAACCGAGATTGAATAGAGAACAAAGATATTTCTTTTGAAAATTGAGCAAAAATACATTTCTACTCGTAGATATGGAAAAGGAATAAAGAAAGATTTCTACTTGTTTTAAACCTCGAGTGAAAAAGGAATTAAGAAATATTTCTATCCCGTTGAAGACAAATTATTATTAAATTTATTAAGAGTTTTATATTTTAAAATAAAAATAAAATTTACCTATTAAAAAATATATTAGAATTTAATATTTAAATAGAAATTCGTTCGAGTCCCGACAAAAATAAATGAAAAAATATCATAATATGAATATTAAAATAAATAGTGAGAACAAGTACGAGGAAGGCTTCCTTCTCGGATAGCACTAATCTAATCTTTCGTTAGGTTAATTAATTTGATCAACCACTAAAATTAAATATGAGAAATAATCGAGTAGACAACTGTTGCTAAGGTCATCACTTACTTAGAATATATTAAAAATACTATTACTAAATAAAATGTTAAAAGATCAAATCGTCGAATAAAATCAATAGAATGGTGTATAAATTATCTCAAACTGCAATGTCGGAACATGTATGTGGAGCATGAATCGATACAAAAATTAGGTCGACCTTTGTATAATGTTACTATGAAAATGATGGATTAAAATACCTAATAAAATTTAATTAGTCATTAATAAATAATGTAGGCCCGTACAATTAGCTCAACAAGAATCGTCTTATTTGTATGTAAGAAAATTTAATTAAATGTTCATTTTTGTTGGTATAAAAAAAGTATTAATATTTAATTAATGAGAAATAGGTTTGTTAATAACCTACATATATATAAGTACAAAATATTTG
>NW_019649460.1:0-1104 GCF_002806865.2 Cucurbita pepo subsp. pepo
AAGGTGTACTTTGCTCGGAGGAGGATTGTTGAGGATTGTTGAAGATTGTTGAGGATTGTTGGGAGAGGAGTCCCACATCGGCTAGAGCCTCGAAGGTGTAGTAAAAAGTGACTCAAGTGTGGAACAAAGGGTGTACTTTGTTCGAAGGATTGTTGGGAGAGGAGTTCCACATCGGCTAGAGCCTCGAAGGTGTAGTCAAAAGTGTCGAACAAAGGGTGTACTTTGTTCAAGAGGAGGGTTGTTAGGAGAGGAGTCCCACATCAGCTAATTAAGGGGTTAAACCCATTGATATGAGGCATTTCGGGGAAACCAAAAGTAAAATCATGAGAGATTATGCTCAAAGTGGACAATATCATATCATTTAGAGAGTCGTGGTTTCTAACATACTAAGCAAGATGTTAACAAAATATCGTAATCACAACTATCAGGGAAACCAATTACTCGAATGTCGGAATCTATTACCCAGATGACAAACTAAGCACGAAAATGAAGTTAAAGCATCCGAGCAAAACGTTAACGTACCTTCAAGCTTAAAACCCTGTCACGCACGGTGTATGTGGCTAGGCATCCGAGAGGCGTCAGCAATTATACATATAGATTGTGGAAGTGCTAATCAAGATTCAAACACCTGCAGTTGATAATGGAAACAGATTAAGTAAAGAAACATTAAAGATTCAGACACTTGCAGTTGATAATGGAAACATGAACATAGTCAAACCACAAAGTCCATATGAACAAATATTTTAAAACGGAAAGATTTCCCTTACCACACAACACCAAACACAATAGTTCATTGAGCGCTCGGAAACCAGAAGGCAGCCATTATTCATTCTCGATGAACGATGGAGTCCCGCAATTTTTTGACTCGAACGCTAGGCCAAACACAAGAAGAGAATGGTAATAGTGAACTGCCATTACCAAATCGACAAGCTATAAGAGGCGAACTAGCTGCTAAAAGATGGTGGCTGAATCTGACCAACAAGTCCATTAGCAAAATGGCACATTCAGCCTCAGGAACACCCGAACGTAGCTGCAATTCTTGCCTCGACTATGTTCAGCTACAGAACCTCTGGTTTCATGAGAAATCTTGTAATCTACTGCAGG
>NW_019649461.1:0-1103 GCF_002806865.2 Cucurbita pepo subsp. pepo
TTTTTTTTTTTTTTTTCAACTTTCGGCCATGATATCATCGGCCCCACCGTCGCCGTTATCATCAACCCAACGTTCAACCGGCGCACAATCCATCTTATGGCGGAGTTTCCAATCCAGCGCCTGACACGCACGTGAGCAGTAATTAACAGAGCCACAAACAGAACATCGACGGAACTCATGCTGTCTCGTTTCCGGCCGTCCACACCCCACGTGCGAACACATCCTCAGCCCAACCCCCGGCGACTCCCCACGTGCCCCAAACCACTCCGCCATAAACCGACTCACCGGATGAGCTTCCGGCGCCGGGATATTACAACCGAAATCGCTTAACAACGGACATCCCGAGCCCGTCACGTGCCGGTGTGGAACGTGAGGGTTCCACGTAAGACAACACCGCGATGCAATCACCGAAGAACCCGCCTCCGACGAGAGCACGGCGGCGAGTTCACGCGCGTTGGCCTGGACAAGAAACCGACGCCCCTCTGTTATATTCTGACGAACGCCGTAACCGTCTTGAAGACAATGCCCGAGTTCTCTAAGCGCGTCGATGTGACCGAGAAAAGCAGCACGTGCGCACAAAGCAACTCCAGCACGGAGATCCTTATCGCTTTTGGAACCGCCGCTGCCGTTGAACTGAATGACAGCGAGTGAGTAAAGCGCCGGCGCGTGGGAACAAATCGCCGCTTTAGCCATCAGCGAAGCTCCACTTCCTCTGTTTTGCAAACAGTAGAAACGAATCTGTACGGCCATTCCCAAATTTCGAATTAATTTTTAAAATCGGAAATTAAACGGAATTTTTATAGCTTACAAAATGAAATTATAATAAATTAAATAATAAAAAAAAATAACTAACCATGCCAAGGGTATAACTGGCATCAACATTTCCGGCGTCGGAACACCGCTTAAGAAACCGATGAGCGGATTCCGACCAATTCCGTGCCTTAATTGCAAACGTCTTCTGAGAAGCTTTGGATAACACCATGGGAATAAGTCCTAAATTATTTAATCTTTTGCATCTGCAACAAATAATAACAAATTTTAAATTAAACCCATTACCAAAATTAAATCTAAAAATAAATTGAACCCATTAAAAAAAAAAAAAA
>NW_019649462.1:0-1102 GCF_002806865.2 Cucurbita pepo subsp. pepo
GTCCCATATCCACTGCATTCCAATATAAATTATAAACAAACTAACTAACTTTCACCAAATTTTTCCAACATAGGTCGAACCTTACCTCTATCGTTACGATCATAATTGATGTCTTATCTGCGTTTCAAAACTTCTCCCTGACAAACATGTTTTAAAATTTTTGAAATAAAACTAAAAAGGACAATATCTACTAGGTGGACTCGTATGTTTTGTAACTGCTTGTAAATTTTAAAAAATTAAAGGTTAAATTTGTAATTTAATAAAAAATATACAATCTTATTACATACTCTTTTTTATTATTATTATTTTTGCACCAACCAGTCAATTTATTATAATTTTTTTTTAAAATGTAGTTGAAAAATTTTGGTAAGAATTTAAACTTTGAATCTAAAAAGGAAAAAGATTATACCTGATTTATGCTTTTATTGATTCCACAAAATGTTTTTTATTTTATTTTTGTTATTAGTCTAAAATAATAATAATAATAATAATAATCAATTAATTAATTAAGATATTTATAAAAAATATTTAATTAGAAAATTTTATTCCAAGTTACAAAAATGTAATAAATGAAAAAATCACTCCAAATCTCTTATAATAAGAGAATGAGAATTATTATTATTATTATTATTATTATTTATTTTTAGTGTTTACCACACGCTATGAACATTATTTTAATTTCGATTAAAAAGAAAAAAAAAAGTAAAAATAGAGATTTTTTATTTTTTATTTTTTATTTTTTTAGTTAAAATCTCTTATAAAAATTAATTAATTTTTAATTAAAAATATAAATATTGAAATTTGATTTCATATATAAAATTAGATATCAATTATAGTCAAATTTTATTTATGTTAGATGAACACGACTCTCTAATATTGTCCACTTTGAATATAAGCTCTGGTAGTTGAGGGAATGAAATATTAAAAAAAGAAATGGAAGTGAGGAGCACGCGCGAAGGAGGGGAGTGGGGGAAAATGAGAATGGAAAAGGAGTGGATGAGTGGGGTAACACTAGGCATGGAACCAAACCCAAAGCCATTCCCACGTGACTCCGCACTCCGCATAATTCCAACCCTAATTTATATTTAAATTACAACATAAA
>NW_019649463.1:0-1102 GCF_002806865.2 Cucurbita pepo subsp. pepo
CCGGCCTAATGATTCCCCAAAAATGTTTCAAAAAAACGTTGCCGTGACTCGATTTTTTTAAAACGTACTTCAAACGTCCCAGATTAAGGTTTTCGAATTACGGTCTCAATTTTAAGCACTCGTTCACTTTTTTATTCACTCCGTTTCTTCGAAATTATATTCTAAATCATCTGGCCTAATGATTCCCCAAAAAAGTTTTGAAAAACGTCGACCGTGACTCGGTTTTTTTAGCAGCTACTTCAAACGTCCTAGATTAGGGTTTCTGAAGTATGGTCTCGATTTTAAGCACTCTTTCACTGTCTTATGCATTCTGTTTCTTCGAAACTCTATTGTAAATCATCCGGCCTAATGATTCAAACAAAAGTTTTGAAAAACGACGATCGTGACTCTGTTTTTTTAGCACGTACTTCGAACGTCCCATATTAAGGTTTTCGAATTACGGTCTCGATTTTAAGCACTCTTTCACTGTCTTATGCACTCTGTTTCTTCGAAACTATATTCTAAATCATCCGGCCTAATGATTCCAAACAAAAGTTTTGAAAAACGACGTTCGTGACTCTGTTTTTTTACCACGTACTTCAAACGTCCCAGATTAAGGTTTCTGAATTTGGGTCTCGATTTTAAGCACTATTTCACTATTTTATACACTTCGTTTCTTCGAAATTCTATTCTAAATGATCCGGCCTAAAGATTTCCACAAAAGTTTCAAAACTCGTCGAACCGTGACTCATTTTCTTTAGCACGGACTTCAAACGTCCCATATTAGGGTTTCTAAATTAGGGCCTCGATTTTAAGCACTCTTTTACTGTTTTATGCACTCCGTTTCTTCGAAATCCTATTCTAAATCATCCAGCCTAATGATTCCCGAGAAAACTTTCGAAAAACGTCGACCGTGAATCGGTTTTTTTAGCACGTACTTCAAACGTCCCAGATTAAGGTTTCCGAATTAGAGTCTCGATTTTAAGCACTCTTTCACTGTTTTATGCATTCCATTTCTTCGAAACTCTATTCTAAATCATCCGGCCTAATGGTTCCAAACAAAAGTTTTGAAAAACTACGTTGTGACACTGTTTTTTTAGCACGTACTTCAAACGTCCCAGAT
>NW_019649464.1:0-1101 GCF_002806865.2 Cucurbita pepo subsp. pepo
GGGGATCAATTCTTGTGCCATATCCAGAATTGATTAAGAATTTGTTGGATAACAGAATTGGGCTTTGAGGTTCCGATTTATTTTGGGTATTTATAGGCAAAAATATTCCAGAAACTGACCGTCGTTTATCCCAAAGCAATTACAGTGTCTGCCTTCCCCTGTTTTTGTTTTACTGTGGGAATCTCCAATCCACCCATTCTCTAATTTCCTTTCAAATCATAAATCGAATATTTAATTTAGTGGGAAAAATCAAATTATTCCTAAATATGTGGAGCAAAATAGATAAATCACGCATATTAATAAAAAGCTGCTACAGTCCATGATTTATATTTGAGTTCCAACCTAGATTTAGAATTGATTCACTATGGACGGTTAGAGTTCAAATAGATGGGGGCATAAATACATTTTTGTCGTGAAATTTAAGTTTCATAAAATTGCAATTCAAATTTCAAATATATATATATTAAAACGGTATTTAATGGGTCATTAAACACATTTCCATTACAATCTTATAGGATTTGGTAGAAAAAATGAGATGAAAGCAGCCACATTTATGTATTAATGAAATTTAATTTCATGTAAACTTTGATTTCATTTATATCCTTGCGTACTTATTTTAATAGGGTCTAAACTAATTAAGTATGATATAATGGCAGAAAACTAGGGATTATAATGAAATCAATGGTGAAATTAATAAACCTAAGCTTCTAAAGACTGTAGTTTATTTAACCTATGTTCTATAAATATATTTGGTAGGCTAATTAACCAATAGCCAATGGCACACAGTTTTTAGTAAACTTTTTTTCAACCAGAATTTGAATTGTTTATTGTGCATATTAATAAATTATAGATGTGATGAATAATAGTGTTGGATGATGAAAGTCCCACGTCTACTAACGATTATGGGTTTATAATTACTTAATACTATCTCTATTGGTACGAGACTTTTTGGGAAGCCTAAAGCAAAATCATAAGAGTTTATGCCGGACAATATCATATTAATGATTTGTATTATGTATAATTATTGAACTATAATGTATGTATGCAAGCAGGAGTTGTATGTTTTGAATATTTTTTATATGACTAATTTTTTTATTTAAT
>NW_019649465.1:0-1100 GCF_002806865.2 Cucurbita pepo subsp. pepo
TCTTTTATAGAGCATTTAGGAATACAAAGCATACTCTTAGTAATTAAAAATTTATGAAACACATAATAATCATCCACCACATATTTTGCAAAACAAGATGCATAAATAGTTCTAAAGTCTTGGTCATATCTATATAATTCAATAATATGCTCAACTCCAAGAATTTTTGCAGTAAGAGAAGTAAAGAGATCATACCTTTTAGATAACACATGAGCTACTGTATTATCCTTACCTTGCTTATACTTGATGACATACGAAAATGTTTCAATAAATTTCACCCACTTTGCATGTCTACGGTTCACTTTGCTTTGACCCTTCACATACTTCAAGTTTTCATGATCAAAGTGGATCACAAATTCTCTAGGCCATAAGTAGTGTTGCGGCACATGCAATATATGAACTACAAACAATTCTTTATCATAGGTAGGGTATTTCAATATTGCCCCATTTAGTTTTTCACTAAAATACACTAACGGCTTTTCATCTTGAATTAAAACAACACTTATGACCAAACCACATGCATCACATCCAATTTCAAAAGTTTTATAAAAGCTAGGCAAAACAAAAAATGATGCATTGCTTAATTTGTTCCTAAGCAAATTGAATGCATTCTCTTGCATTCCTCCCCATTTAAAAACAACATTCTTTTCCACTAAGTCATTCAATAGTTTAGTTATGATTCTAAAATCATTTATAAATCTCTTATAGAGGTTAGCTAACTCATGAAAACTCCGAACTTTACGTGGACTCTTTGGTGATGGTAAATCCATAATGAATTTAACTTTGTCTCTATCGAATGCTATTCTACTTTTATCAACTATGAAGCCAATAGAGTGAACTTTTTCCATGCAAAAGCTACCCTTATTAAAATTAAATTTCTCTTTTCTATGTGTAATCAAAACTAATTTAACATGCTCCACATGCTCAAACAAAATCTTCAAATGAATTATAATATCATCAATATAAACAACAACCTGTTTTCTCATATATTTTCTCAAAACATTATATATTAAGCACATAGGTGTACTAGGAGCATTAGTTAACCTAAAAGGCATAACAAGCCATTCATACAATCCAAACTTAATATTGAAAGTTGTTTT